>NC_084849.1:29705298-29910298 GCF_033115175.1 Lepus europaeus
CAGTGGGGGCATACAGCACAGAAGCTCTGGGCGCAGGGAGTTACTTTGTTTAGCAATCTCTACTGTGCTGTCCTTGGTCTATTGAGCTAGCTGTCCCTGGTAAGCTTTGATATCTCCAGAATGCCTGAATGCCTGCTTTTACAAGGACTTGGGTCTGATATATTGTATTCATAGTACAACATGGAATATTTTACTTAAAATAGCAAGTAAAATCTAACATCCTTTTAAAAAGATGAACATGTTTGTGCAGAATGTTCATACATGACCTGTTATTAAAGCATGTGTTCTATACAGATTTGAAGCTAGACACTGAAAAAGTTTACTGAAAGTAGTAACAGAACTCATACCACATGTCATGTGCAACTTGTGAAGATACTATAATTGCCCACTTGATCATATTTCCTGGGCTATGGACATTATTCACATTAAGAAATCCATCATCCAGTAGATTTCTACCTTTGTCCCCATTATAGAAACATAATACATTTTAAATAAGTTAAACATAAATATGTAATGAAATCAGTTTTAGGTAAATGCTAGCTAATTTATTGGAGGACATTTTATAGTAAATTAGGATATTTTTTTAAAAGAAGGAAAGTTATTAAATACTGAAGTCTGTCTACACTAGTATATTTATCTGGTAAGTCTTAATCTTGAAAATTTAGGTTTTTTTTTACAGGAGAATTTATACCTGCTAGAAGAATTATTAAATTAAGACAAAATAGGTACTGTCATATGACTGATCTTATTATAATTTCTAACACTTAAAAGTGTTTACCCCAAAACCAGGAGGGTACTTATAGGGATTTTGTTATAAAGCAAAATGATATACACACTGATTCTCTTAAGTGCTGATACCAAAATCTGGAAGTATATGTTTCCATTCTCCATATTCCTAGACATATACATCTAGATTTGTTCTGTAATGAGGGTTAGGAGTGGGACAGTGGTTTGAATGGGTCATGCATACACTTCTGAAGTGCACTTCCTTTTCTCTTGCTAAACACCATGGAATTTAACCAGATTTTGATTCTTACATAGTTTAGACAAACCAAAACAAATACAGCCAATTGTCACTATGTAACATAATATCAGAAGTAAATTGCGGCTCAATAGGCTAATCCTCCACCTTGCCAGCACACCGGGTTCTAGTCCCAGTCAGGGCACCGGATTCTGTCCCGGTTGCCCCTCTTCCAGGCCAGCTCTCTGCTGTGACCAGGGAGTGCAGTGGAGGATGGCCCAAGTGCTTGGTCCCTGCACCCCATGGGAGACCAGGAGAAGCACCTGGCTCCTGGCTTCAGATCAGCGCGGTGCGCTGGTCACAGCACGCCGGCCATGGTGGCCATTGGAGGGTGAACCAAGGGCAAAGGAAGACCTTTCTCTCTGGCTCTCTCTCTCACTGTCCACTCTGCCTGTCAAAAAAAAAAGTAAATTGTGACTAGAAGATGAGCTAGCAGGAGTTGCAATAAGACATATGATGGAAGACATAAGAGCAGAAAGGAAACTGTGAAGCCTACAATGACCTTTTCACATTAGTGGAGCTTTATTAACCATTTGAGTGGCTGTTTATATGTTGTAATTGCCATTAGAATTTTCTGAATGTTGCTTGAACTCCTGTCAAGTATTAAGATATCCATCTTCATCAGTTATAAATTTGGAACATCAATTCAATTTAAAAATATTCATTTAGCTTTTAACATGTGCCAAGCACTCAGCCAGACCCTAGGAACAACACTAGTCCATGACTTTGGAGACTTCCATTTGGACAGTATAGAGAACTGTTTAAAATAAAAAAGAAAGGAAATAAGCAAACAAAACCCACCCAATTGCAATGTAGTTATTAGTCTGTGAGGGCAGAGACTATGTCTGCCTTATCCATTTAAGCATCATTTCTGAAAATCTTAGTGCCCAGAATGCAGAAGGCAGTCTACAGATGTTTATTGCACTTTATATTAATGACTAAATACAACTGTAGAAGCATTCCCTAAGCACATAGTATTGTGAACCCAATGCCTTCTTGAGGTGAAATACTGGTTTCTATGTTAACGGCAGTGTATTAATGTTAATTATTGGTTATCTTTTTAAATAGGCTAGACATATTTTAAAAATAAAATTTTTCTGAAAGTGTATTTTGTTCATCAAGAATGGGAGAATAACGACAGGTATAAAATTCCTTTAAAGATCTATAAGTAACATCTCACTACCTATCACACAGCACAAATGCGGTGGAGAAAAGGATATGTAGAATGGGCATGATGTAAAGGAAAAATAGCATAGAGTTCCAGTCAGAACAATCTGGCTTTAACCATTGCTCTCTAACACAGCTGGATGACCAACAGTAACTGCCACTGAAGGTGGCTAATCTGTCTCAGAATTATCATGGAAATTAAATAATATGTGAAAAGTGATACGAAAATTAGAAGGGATGATTGTGATGTATTGGTTTTCCAGAGTTCCCAGAACAAAATGACACAGATTGAGAAGCTTAAACAATAGAAATTTATTTTTTCAAAATTCTTGAAATTATTGAAGCTGGAAACCTAATATGAAGGTGTCGATATGATTAATTTCTTCAGAGACCCTTCTCCTTGTCTTACAGATGTCTGTTTTCCTGTGTTTACACATGGTCTACCCACTAGGTGCATCTGTACTAATTTCCTCATATGATGCCAGTCACATTGGGTTAGGGCCACTCCAATGATCTCTCTTGAACTTAATCACCTCTTTCAATATGGTATCTGCAACACAGAATCACATATACAGGTACTGTGGATTAGGACTTCAACATATAAATCTGGAGACAGGTAACAGAAATTATCCCTTAAAATAAAAGTTGTGTTATTTTCTCATTGCTGTTTGCAGTGGAATTTTGATATTTTAAGTCATTGAAGTTTGCTGATTCATTGAATATTCCACCTCCCACCACAGCACACTTAAGCCAGGGAGCTAGCATAGTGGATAGGATGAATTGTCTTTGCAGTTTTGCGATGAATCATTTTTGTTCATTCTCATATATAACGTGGGTTTAATGAAGATACATTATGACATGCCTTAATCCACAGTGCCAGTAAATGTGATTTTGTTTTGGAAACCTGTTAGCAGTGCTAAAATATTTTCTATTTTCATCCAAAAGTCTAAGGGGAAAGAAATGAGGATTCAAGATCTACATTCAGGGGCCAGTATTGTGGTGTAGTGGAATAAACCACTATTTATAGTGCTGGCATCCCATATATGTGCTGGTTCAAGTCCCAGCTGCTCCACTTCCATTCTAGTTCCCTGCTAACATGCCAGGGAAAGCAGTGGAAGATGGTCTAAGCCCTTATGTTCCTGGCACCTACTTAGGAAACCCAGAAGAAGCTCCTGGAACTTGGCTTTGAAGATAGCCCAGCTCCAGATGTTGGGTCCATCTGGGGAGTGAATCAGCAGATTGAAAACCTCTCTCTCTATCTTTATTTGTGTAACGCTGCCATTCAAATAAAAAAAATAAGTCTTTTTAAAAAATCGACATTCCGCTCATTTGACTACTTTTTAATGCAAAGGATTTATAAATGGCCTTAACAATTAAAGCAAAGAAAAAAATTAAAAAATACAATGTCCATAAAGTGAATGATTTCTGTCCAGTGATTCTTGAAGCTCTATGGGAAAAGAAACTGAGTCATTGACTGTTATGCTGTCCTACTGGGTAAAAATATCATCTTCCTGGGTCATTAAGTATCAGATCGCAAGGAGCACGAAGCCTATTTACAGAGGCCCAGGCAGTTCTTAAGAGTGCCCAGCAGATGACAGTGTTGGTCTAAGTCCAAGGCTGTTCCTCTGTGGTTTCTCCCAGATGCAGAAACTGCTGCAGCGAATTCTGAGTTAAAATGTCCCAAATAATTTACAATATCTTCCTTTCTTAGATTATAGGTGTTATGGTGACACAGTCAGAAGGTCATGGAGTGGGAACAGGAATAGTAAAACTGCTGCTGAACATGCCGAAGTCTTCCCCCGCGGCCCGCAAGAACTAGCAGGATACCAGCATCAGGCTTCCAAGCTTCGACGGGTTCGGGTGTGCAGGACCCGGGCCAGGCGCCAGGAGGCTCATGCTTCTGACCAAGCCGCCATGCTTCAACAGAACTCACCACTTCATGCTTCTTGGCTTCTTTACCACCTGTTTGCAAGCACTGTCAACCCCGACCCCAGCCCGCTAGCTGGGATTGTCTGCCTCTGCGGCATAACTACGCCGGTAGGGGGTTGGGTTCATGAAGCAAACTGTCCCAGGCCCATGAGCAGGGAAGGGGTCACAGCGGTGGAACACAGAAGGTGGTGACTGCTTCTGGGAGCACACGTAACCTGCAACCCTCATTCCTCGGCCCCCACACTGAAGTCAAGAGTCCAGCTCCCTCTAGTCCTCCAGCTACTCCTGGGAACACATAGTGCCTTCAACGCTCTTCTTCCAGGTCTCAGGCAGAAAGGCAGCCCAAGTGAGGGCAGGCGCTAGGCCTGCGCACTGGATGTCCACGCAGGGGCGGTGCAGCTCCACAGATCTCACCACACAGGTCTTCTGCTGCTCCACCTTTGCAGGGCACAGCTGGGGACGCTGGGAGCATCGCTAATAAACCTCCCCCAGAGTGGTGCACTGGCACTGCTAGGCCTTGGGCACCATTGGCCAGCGACCCCGCCACATTCACTCCTGTGGTGCTTGGGTCTCTCCCGCTGCCGCCGCCTCCTAGACTGTTCCGATGCTCCGAGGGTTTGCTCTCCCACTGCCGGTGGGCTCCTTAGAATCCAGCACTCAAGAGACCACCAGGTTTGGCACACCCTAGGCAAAATGCTGGGCATTTGCATTGTTTTCATGAAGACCTGAAGGGGACCAGGCAGGGTGGAGGAGCCCAGGGTTTGGGCTGTGGCTTAGGGTCAGAGGCACTCACCAGCTCCTCTTAAGGCCCGAGAGCAGCTTGGTTCCATCAGTGTTGTGGGGAGGCCAGGTAGCCAAGGAAAGCACCAGCTTCTGTAAAGAATTGGCTCTTTCCTAGGATCCACTGGGCCATACTCGTTTTTGGCACCGCTGTCCACTCACCTGAGAACCAGTCCTCAACTCTCACTGCCTTTTTGTGGTTAAAAGGCATCTTGAGTGTGAGGTTTTCTTTATTCCATTTTTGATTTTCCAAGCCACCCCAGGTTTGCTACTCAGTAAGACAAGAGGAGATACCAGGAGCCACTTAGAGAGTCCAACACCAGCCAGGAGCCACTTCAGAGATACCAACACCTCAGAGCCTGGGCTACTGAGGGGAGGTGGGGAAAGCACCTGGCCTTGCACCTCGCAGGGCCCCTTCACGCCCTACCAGAGGACTGGGGCAGGACTCAGAACACTGTACTTTTTGGTTTCTTAGTCGTCATCAGGTTCTCATCCCCAAACTGCCAGTTAACCAGCAACATGGGGCTTGGTTGCAGCTCCACAGAGCCAGGGTGAGTCCAGTGAGGGCTGCAGGAGGAGTCTGGCAACTTCAGCTCAGTGAACTCCCCACATCCCGGTCGCCAGGAGGCGCAGACTGGCCTGCCTGAGCGCCAGACATGTTTGAGGGCTGCAAAGCCCTACCCAATGCCCATCACTTGCATTTCTCCTCAGCCTGTGGTCCAGCAGAAAAGCCACCCCATGGGCCAGAGTGGGTTCCCATCTCCGCCAGTAGAGTCTGTTAACCCAGGGAATGGAATGAGCATGCAGGCCAACAATCTGCTGCTTCCTGGGCAAACATATCAAAATCTATATTTAGGATATATACGTAAATCACATTTATACTAAAACCGTGTACTTAAACATGATTACAACTTTTGAATTTTTTTTTCTTTTTTGAAAAGGCAGAATGACAGGATGAGGGAGGTCGTCTTTCCACTGATTCACTCCAAAATCCTATACAACAGCTGGGTCTGGGGCTGAAACCTAGAATTCTATTCTCCATGGGTGTCAGGGATTCTAGGTCCTGAGCTATAATCTGCTGACATCAATACACACCAGCTCCTCCTGAATTGGAAGTAGAAGGGGGAATGGATTTCACACCCAATTATATGGGGTATTGGAGTAGCAAGTGATAGCAACCATGCTGAACCACAATCCTGACTCAGAGTTATATTTCTTTTAAGATTTAATTTATTTATTTGAAAGACAGAATTACAGAGAGAGGTAGAGACAGAGAGAGAGGGCTTCCATCCACTGGTTCACTCCCAAGATGGCCACAATGGCCAGAGCTGCGCAGGAGCCAGGAGCTTCTTCCTGGATTCCCATATGGGTACAGGGGCCCAAGGACTTGGGCCATCTTATACTGCTATCCCAGGCCATAGCAGAGAGCTGGATCAGAAGAGGAGCAGCCAGGACTAGAACTGGTGCCCACATGGGATGCCAATGCTTCAGGCCAGGACATTAACCCACTGTGACACAGCGCCAGCCCCTCACAGCTATTTTTCTTAGAAACCCAAGAAGAATTTTTATTTTAAAACATAATTGTTTCGGTGCTGGGTGTTGGCTTGTAGGTCATTTCTTTTTCCAAAATCTCTGTAATACTTATGCTTATGTGCTTAAGTAGGGAAGTTTGAGGGATTTTTGTTTTTCTGTTTTTTTGTTTGTTTGCTTTATCCTTATTGTCCATCAACCTAGCGCACACACACACACACAATCCCTGGCATTATAATAAAAAATGTCCTGTCTTGGCCAATGCTATGGTTCACTTGGCTAATCCTCCACCTGCGGCGCCAGCACCCCAGGTTCTAGTCCCAGTTGGGATGCTGGTTCTATCCTGGTTCCTCCTCTTCCAGTCCAGCTCTCTTCTGTGGCCCAGGAAGGCAGTGGAGGATGGCCCAAGTGCTTGGGCCCTGCACCCACATGGGAAACCAGGAGGATGCACCTGGCTCCTGGCTTCGGATCAGCGCAGCGCACCAGCCATAGCAGCCAATTGGGGGGGTTAACCAATGGAAGGAAGACCTTTCTCTCTGTTTCTCTCTAACTCTGCCTGTCAAAAAATAAAAAAAAATACATTTATTTATTTGAAAGTCAGAGTTAGAGAGGAAGAGAGAAAAATATCTTTCATCCACAGGTTCTCTCCCCAGATGGCCACAACACCTAGGACTGGGCCAGCATGAAACCTGGATCCAGAAGCTTTGTCTGGGTCTCCCATTTGGGTGGCAGGGTCCCAAGCACTTCGGCCACCTTCCACTGCTTTCCCCAGGCCATTAGTAGGGAGCTGGATTGGAAACAGAGCAGTCAGGATAAGAGCCTGTGCCCCTATGGGATGCCCGCATTGCAGGCACTGGCTTTACCAACTATGCCCCTAAACCATTACTTTGTAACAATCAGCCTGAATATATTAGAAGATGGATTTAAATCTTAATCAATGCAATATTTTAAAGTTTGTCATTAACCAATATAACTCATTATTTGAATAAGAGGGTGAAAATCATACCATCACTTTCATAAACAGAAAAATATGAGAAATTCAATACCTACTCATGGTTGAAAAAAGAACTTTAGTAATTGTAAAAGGAAGGGGACTTCTTGATCTTTGAAGAAAATCTAGCCAAATATTTTATATCAAATATAAAAAAAATCCTCTTAAAGCCAGGAATAAGACAAGACTATTCATTATCATCACATCTATATCAGCATATAGAGCCTTCAACAGGAAAACTATATGATTAGAAAGTAAAAACAAAGATAATGGACCTAAAATCATTTGGATATGTCATGACAGCACATGTAGCAAATCTAAAATAATAAACTGAAATATTTTAAATAAGTTTAGTGGGAACACTGGATGCAAACTAATATAAAATCAGTTTCAATTCTGTGGATTTGCAATACAAATTTTATAATTAAATTGTCAAAATAACAGAACAGAGATTTAATTGTATGGTTAAGACACTCATACACTATATCCAAGTCCCTGGGTTCAGGGTCCTGCTAACATGTGCCTTGGGAGGCAGTGGTGATGGTTCAAGTATGTGGGTCCCTGTCACCCATGTGAGATACACAAAATCAGTTACAGTCTTCTGAATTTGACCTATTGCAGGCAGTTTGAGAGTGAATCAACAGATCTCTATCTAGGTCTTTCAGACAGATATTTAAATTAATAAATATTTTAAAATTATATTCAAGGTAGCACTAAATGTAATGAAAATAATGAATAAAATAAACAGAAAAATATGTTTTATGAGTAAATCACATCTCAATATTATCAATATATCAATAAAACCCATTTTATAGTTCAATAAAAATCCAAGCGAAACATTGTAGGTAAACGCATTATTTCCTAAAGATCCAATGTGATACCAATTAAAAAATCAGATAAGGGATTTTTGGTAAAAAATGACAGGTTGTTTCTACAGTTTACACAGAAATACAAAAATCCAGAATAGCTATGATAATCAGTAAGCAGAAAAACAAAACTGGAGACTTTACACAATTATATGGGATTTCAAATTGAAAGCTACTATAGTTAAGCAGAATGCTGTTGGTATTAAAATGGACATATGGGCCAAAGAAATAAAATAGTTCAGAAGTATATATATATATATATATATATATATATATATATATTCACTTCCTTTATAATGCAGATGGCACTGCAGGGTACATAGTGAAATAAAGATGGTCTTTTTGGCCGGCGCTGTGGCTCAACAGGCTAATCTTCCGCCTAGCGATGCCGGCACACCGTGTTCTAGTCCCGGTCAGGGCGCCGGATTCTGCCCCGGTTGCCCCTCTTCCAGTCCAGCTCTCTGCTATGGCCTGGGAGTGCAGTGGAGGATGGCCCAAGTGCTTGGGCCCTGCACCCCATGAGAGACCAGGAGAAGCACCTGGCTCCTGCCTTCGGAATGGCGCGGTGCACTGGCTGCAGCGCACTGGTCGTGGCAGCCATTGGAGGGTGAACCAACGGCAAAGGAAGACCTTTCTCTCTGTCTCTCTCACTATCCACTCTGCCTGTCAAAAAATAAATAAATAAAAAGATGGTCTTTTTATTAAATTGTGGTGTGTATATAGAAAATCCAATTGGATTTATACGTGGAAAAAATCAATATTGACTCCTATGTGATAACATATTCAAAAAGCAATTTCAGGTGATTTATTAACCAACTGTGTAAGTTAAAACAAGAAAGCCTCTGTATCTACACAAACAGTAACCAAATGTGTCCATCTAAATTTAAGCTTAAGTTAATTAAAATTATTTGTATTTAAAATAAAATCATACCATTTCACTAACAACATTTCAAGTATTAAGTCTTAGTTAAGAAAATTTCCAATGTCAAAAAATTTTATTGGACAGCAGTGTTCTAGAAAATAATTTAGTACATCTTGCACAGGGGGCTACAACTCTTTAAAAGTTTATACAGAATACTAAGTAAAAAAATTGATAAACTAAATTTCATTATAATTACAAGTTTCTGTTAATTCAAAGATACAATTAAGAAGCAAGGATCATTTAAACTACTATGAAATAATCTGTAGTTTATATTTTTAAGTGAAAAAAATTAAAGTGATATTAACATTTTAATAGTTGCTTATTCAAATTTCTGCATTATTACATTGAATGAAAGATAAATCAAATATGGAAACAGAAAAATTAGCACATAATACTACTCTAATGGTGAAAATATTCAAAGTATTATAAGGATGAATCAATTGGAACAATCCAATGCTGCTCCTAGGAGATTAAATTGGTGAAACTTTTAATAGTACCTGTGAGAGAGGAAAAACATATTTTATGGTCAGGAAATTCCTAAAATGTCAATATATGTGCACCAATTAAAAAAATAAGAATACGTTCATGGCCGGTACACTGTAACTCACCTGAAGCAGATTTATGAGCATGTTTACTACTCCTCTACAAGCTCTGCATTACAAGATCCATGCAGGAGCATGGAACTGATGGATCCCCCACAGTCAGAAGAATCAGGCTTTGGAGGAGCCATCTTCAGACCTGAGGCCTGGTGGCTCACTCCTCCAACCTGGCATAACTCCTAGTGACTACCCCCACCTTGCTATGGTGGCTGCTGATTGGTTACAACATTTGTTACATCATAGATGGCCATTGGATTTTCAAACTATCCAATCAGGTGCGCTAGTGGTGAGGGGGACAACATGTAACCATGTGAGATTTTCATGTAACAGTCATATCCAGGCTCAAGTAACTTGCTCTGTGAAGAGGAAGCTATGAAATGGTGAGTATGTGGGAATGAGTGCCCAGAGATGGGGTAGGTGGAGCTAGTGGAACCTGTCAAGTTCCTTCTGTAGCTATTTTTTAAGAGTTCATGTGAGAAAAATGAAAATGTATTTTGTGCGTTTACTGAGGTAAATCGTGTTTTGTTTATTGTTGTTAATATTTATATTCATTGATTTACATGTGTTATTCTTGCATTTCTGGAAATTTGGCTTGAGGATCTTGTTGAATGTACTGTTGAAGCCAGTTTATTCAGACTTTGTCAAAAACGTTCCAACTGTGTCTGTCAGGGATGTTGTCCTATAGTTTTCTTCTGTTATGAATTCCAGCACAGCAAGTGGGGGCTTAACTTGCTACACAAGAACATCATCACTGTTGCTTGGTTTTTGAATCAGAAGAGCTGGTCGCATAAAATGAACTTGGAATTATTATTTGTTCCTCTTCATCTTTCAGAAGAATTATAGAATTGCTGCAATTTCATATTTATGTATTTTGTAGAATCCAGTAGATAAGTGTGTATGTTCTAAATTTAATTTAATTGGGTGCATTTTATTATTTGCTTAATCTCTTTGCTGATTAGTGTTCTGTCCATGTTTTCTATTTGTTCCTGACTCAGTTTTATTAGGTTGCATATTCCTAAGGAATCCTCCACTTCCTCTGTGTATTCACAGTATTCTCATGATCTTTTGTATTCCTGTGGCATCAGTTATATTGTCTCTTTTCTCACTTATGTTTTATTTTCAGTCTTTACACTTTTCTTCTTTGGTATTCTGAATTAGGGCTCATTAATTATCATTTTGAAAGAAAAACTTCAGGGCAGGTATTTTTTTAGCAATTAAGATGCCATTTAAGATGTCTTCATCCCATGTGTTTGGATTTGAGTCCTGTCTGTATTCCTGATTCCAGCTTCTGGCTAATTTCACAGTGGGGAACAGCAGGTGATGGATCAATTACTTGGGTCCCTACTATCCACATGGGAGGCCTGGATGAGTTCCTCACTCCTGGCTTTGACCTGGCTCAGCCCTGGATTTTTATGGACATTTAAGTAATAAAACACAGTTGGATGATATCTCTGTATCTCTCTGAGAGAGATGTGTGTGTATCATATATGAATACATGTATATGCATACATATATCTGCCTTTTAAATAAATATTTTTAAAACAGCATTTAGTTATGTTAATCCTTTCTGTTGTTTTTCAGGTTTCTTTTATCATTTTCTATTCCTTGTTGTTAATTGTCTGCTAAATTTGTTGATACTTTGTTCTTTTTTCTCCTTCTTTTAGTGGAAATGCTCAGTTGTCTATTTGAAGTCTTTCTTTTTTACACAGGTGCTCATTGACTTGGACTTCCCATTCAGGATAGTTTGGGCTGCATCCCATAAGTTATGGTACAGTGTGTTTCCATCTTTGCCTCCTGTCACATAACATTCCCATTTAAAATTCATTGGCCAGAACAGGTTTCACAGTGCCTCCCCAACTCCATACAGAAATCAGAAAATATGCCATCGCATATCTGGAATGAATGAAAGACAGAAAAACATGGCCAGAAATCCTAGTGAACACCATGGTGCTTATGAAAGTCACTATCCTGATCAGGGGCAGGGAGGCAAGAGCCAGATTATAAGGAGGAGCAGGGTGGGCTAAGATTGTAGAGTGATTCCAAGTTAAAGTACAGGGCAAAAATCAGGGAAACACTGAGTGCTGTTCTCAATTGTAGCAGGACCCAAACAGATCCTGGGCTATTGTGTTCCTCAGGCAAACAACCCAGTTGTGTTAAAAGGTGAGAGTCACATAAATTTCAACAGGGTGCTTGAAGCTGAATGGGCTCTATATTTCTGCAGAGCTCCAGTTTGTGGGCAGAACAGAGTGCTATTTATCTGGCTCTGTATTAAATTCTTCTAATACCTCTGAGAGCCCAAAACAGACATGATGTTTCTAGTGTGTTCTGCAGTAGGCCTGCCTGATTTTTTGCTGGTGTTATCCATTTGACCCTTCCCACTCCACTCTGGCTTTGTACATCTCTTATTACTCCAGATACCAGAAGGACAGCTTGGGACCAGCACTGAGCACAGTAGGTTAAGGCCCTGGCCTGCAGTGCCAGCATCCCACATTGGCACCATTTTGAGTCCCAGTTGCTTCGCTTCCCATCCAGCTTCATGTGTGGGCTGGAAAAACAGTAGAAGATGGCCCAGATCCTGGGGCTCCTGCATCCACGTGGGAGACCCAAAAGAAGCTCCTGGCTTCTGGCTTCAGATCAGCTCATCTCTGGCCATTGTGGCCATTTGGGGAGTGAACCAGTGAATGGAAGATCTCTCTCTGGCTCCACATCTCCCTGTAGCTCTGTCTTTCAAATAAGTAAAATAAATCTAAAAAAAAAAAAAGCACAGCTCTACTGGCACTGTCCTCCAAGGCCCTCGGCTGTGGAGCTGCAGTTCCACCTTGCAGTTGTCTTTGTTGAGTGCCACTTCTGCCCTTGCTGAATCTCCCAGTGCTCTAGGTGTCCTCTTGCTGCCCTGACCACAGGATTGGGCAAGAATTCCAGCACAGAGTTGCTTTCTTACTATATCTATATATGGTGGCTCCTATCTATCTATCTACCTACCTTTACATGATGGCTTCAGGGATCCTTGGGCC
This sequence comes from Lepus europaeus, assembly GCF_033115175.1. Taxonomy (NCBI): domain Eukaryota; kingdom Metazoa; phylum Chordata; class Mammalia; order Lagomorpha; family Leporidae; genus Lepus; species Lepus europaeus. The sequence continues at coordinate 29,718,118 of NC_084849.1, forward strand.
AATCAAAATATGTCTCCAGGAAACAGCATTTTGAATAAAAACCCTCGAAGGAAGAATATCTAGATTTGAAGGCTAGGAGGTACCTCAACTACTGCTGACATCTCCAAGACTTTTTACATTTTTTTGAAAGACAATAGGAAATAGATATAGATCTCATCAGCTTTACCCCCAAAATAGCTGTAATGGTTGGGAACCAAAAACTGAAGTCAGGTCTAACATGTGAGTGGGAGGAAACCTCACTTGAGTTTAATCACCATCTCCTAGGTCTACATTAGCAGGAACTGGAGCCAGTTATCAAACTCTGGACTTTGATATGGGTTTCAGACATCCTAATTAGTGTCTTAACCACTAAGCTAGTCAAATGCCCCCCCTGTATTTCTTAATGAAGAAAACAACACACTATGGATAATTTTTTGTAATGTGCTTTCTGTATTTAGCAATATGTTCTGAAAATCACTTCATTTAGCAATATATTCTGAAAATCAATGATTACCCTTATTTTTGTAGAAGCTGTTTGAAAAGGTGTGTGTGTGAGAGAGAGATAGAAAGAGAAAGAGAGAGAGAGAGAGAGAGAGAGAGAGAGAGAGAGATCTTTCATCTAGTGTTTAACTCTCCAAATAACCACAACAAGAGTCAAGTCTGTGCCAGGCTGAAGTCAGGAATCAGTAACTTAATTCTGGTTTTCCATTTGAGTGGCAGCATTGTAAGTATGTAGGCCATTTTCCACATCCCTGCCAGGCATAGTGGCAGTAAACTGGATCACAAGTGGAATTGCCAGGGCTTGAATAGGGACTCCTTTATCAGATACTGGTGTCACAGGTTGTGACTTAACTCAATGCACCACATGCCAGCCCCATGACTTTATTCTTTATGTTGTTGTACAGTGCTTTACTATATGTTCCACAGCTATTCAAGCACTCTCTTATGTGGGTAGATTTTATATATATATATAGCTTTATTTCCCCTTACCATATTACACTTCCAGGTTTGTTCCAGTTTGCATTCCTAGCAATATAAAAGAATGTGTATCTGTTCACAAATTGGCCAAAAACATGTGCTGTCACACTTAGATTTTCTACAATCTGATAAGTAATTTATTGTTTTAATCTGTATTTATTTATGAATGAGTGAGCAACAGGGCACTCAGACTGCCACTCTGGAGGAAGTAGAAACAAAGCTACCTACGAGGAATATTTCTGTATCTCAGTGTAATTAAGTTTATATATATTAAGATCATAGATAAGGGAGAATTTTCGAACTTTATTGGATGAGGCTAATATTTGCTTAATATCCAAACTTCACAAAGAATTTATAAGTAAATCAAGATCAATATCTCCTGTGAATATAGATTAAAAATTCTTAATACAGCTAGCAAAACAAAATCAAAAGCATACAAAGAGAAGTATACACTATATATGATATGCATTCAGGGCATGATTTAAAATCTGAAAATATGAAGTTCAATGTCAATATAAAAAGAATTAAAAACACCCTATGACTATCTTAATTGATACAGAAAAGTATTTATAAAAATTTAATACCCTTTGTGGTAAAAATTTTATTAACTAGAAATAGAAGAGAACCTCTTCAATCTGATGAGGGGGTACTAAGAACAAAACAAAGCAAAACAAAACATACAATAACAAAACTCCTTCCTGCTAATACCACCTTTTCATGCTGAAATACTGAATAGTTTTCCTGTATAATCTGAAATATGACAAGGATGTCTTCCTTTACAATGAGATAATGTTTACCCCAATGAGATAATTGTTTACCCAAACTGGGATGGCTGTAATCTAAGAAATAAAATATCAAGTATCAATAAGAATATGTAGAAATGGCAATGTTCTATTCAACTTTATACCTGAAGTTCTATCAAATACAATTAGGCAAGAAAATGAAAGTTATTCAGACTGAAAACCAAGAAATAAGCTTATCTTTATTTTAAAATACCCCTAAAACTATTAGTGTCATGTTTCAGTGAGGATACAAAATTCAATTTTAACTTTACACATGAGCAATAAACTTTCTGAAAAAATGGAAGTAAAATCAATTGGATTTAATGGAACATTAAAATGAGTTAAAATTAAAAATTAAAAGTGCTGTGCCAGTGCTGTGGCATACCAGGTAAGGCTGCCACCTGCAGTGCTGGCACCCCATATGGGCACCGGTTCAGGTCCCAGCTGCTCCACTTCTGATATAGCTCTCTGCTATGGCCTGGGAAAGCAGTGGAAGATGGCCCAAGTACTTGGGCCCCTGCACCAGCATGGGAGACCGGGAAGAAGTTCCTGGCTCTTGGCTTTGGGTCAGCACAGCTCCAGCCATTGCAGGCATCTGGGGAGTGAACCAGTGGATGGGAGACCTCTCTGTCTGTCTCTACTCTCTCTGTAACTCTTTCAAATAAATAAAATAAATTTCATGTTTTTTGCGGCCATTTGGGGAGTGAACCAGCGGATCTCTCTCTCTCTCTCTCTCTCTCTCTCTCTCTCTCTCTCTCTCTCTCTCTCTCCTCTCCTTCTCTATCCTTGTGTAACTCTGACTTTCAAGTAAATAAACAAAATCTTATAAAAAAGATTTAAAAGTTAAAAGTGCAAAAATTAGACTGAAAACTACAAATATTTCTGAAAAATTGTTAAAGAAGACCTAAATAAATAACAACTTTGTGCTCATGGATTCAAATATTTTTAACATTGTTAAGATGATATTAATCTACAGACTCAATACAATATATATTAAATTCTCAGTTAAGTTTTTACAGAAATTGGCAAACTGATTGCAAAATTTATGTGGCAATGTGAAAGACCCAGGACAACCAAAACAAACTAAAAAAGAAAAAACAAAGTTGATTTCAAAACAGACTACATAAGTGTAGTATTCAAGAAATTATAGTATTGGCATAGCACGGACTTAAACCTAAATCCCAATCTGAATAATTTTCATTTTCTTGACTAATTATTTTGAATACAATCTCCAGGACAAGGTTTAATAGAAATAATGAAAGTAGACTTCCATGACCTACATATAAACCCTCACTTTTATGTTCCATTGGTTTTGGATGAGGGAGCTAAGCCTAATCAATGGAGAAAATAACATTCTCAACAAATTGTGCTGAGATAACTATTTACATCCAAGAGAAAAAAATTGAATCTCTTCCTTTAATACATACACATTCTCATAAAACATGATTTCAAGTGCATTACAGACTTAAGTGTCAGATCTAAAACTATGAAGCTCTCAGAAAACAAAAACAATAGGAATACATCTTCATGTCTTTAAGTAAGGATTTTTTATATATGTAACTAAAAAAAAACACAAAGAAATAAAAATGTTAATGAGATTTCATCAGAACTAAATTTTTGCATGCTTCAAACTACATCAACAATGATAAAAGGGCAACCTGTAGAATGTGATGAAACATTTATAAATTATATATCAGGTAAGATATTTGTATCTAAAATATATGAGGAACATTTTTAAAAAGACTGATTTATTTGAAGGAGAGATCCTCCATCTGTTGGTTCACTCCCCAAATATACATAACAGTCAGTTCTGGGCCAAGCTGACACCAAGAGCCAATAACACCACCTGGTTTCCCAAATGAGTATCAGGAGCACAAGTTATTGGGCCATCTTGTGCTGCCTTCCTAGGTACATCAACACAACACTGAATTAGAAGGAGAGCATCTAGGACTTCAACTAGTGCACCAAAATAGGATTCTGATATTACATGCCATGGCTCAACTGGCTATTCCACAATGTTGGCCTCATATAAAGAATTCTTACAACTCAATAATAAAAAGAGGAATAAGCCAATTATTAACAACAAGATATCTAAATAGACATTTTGGCAAAGATGATGTACAAATACCAAATAAAACAGTGCTCAATGTCATTAGCTATAAGGAAATGCAATTCAAAACCATAATGAGATAATTGTTTACCTCAATTGGGATGGCTGTAATCTAAGAAATAAAATATCAGGTATCAATAAGAATGTGTAGAAACTGCAATACACAAAATTTACTGGTAGGAATGTTGAGTGGTACAGCTTCCTAGGAAAATTATTTCCCAAGTCCTGAAATGTTAAGCTTAAAATTTACATGTCAGTCAACAAACTATTGTACTCCTAAGTACACAAGGGAAATGAAAACATGTCTACACAAACTTGTAAATGAATGCTTACAACAGCATTATTCACATTAGCCATTATACGATTCTACATAAATGAATGATCAAGAATATATACTAAAGACAGAAATTAGTGGTTACCCAGGGCTGGAATCAGTAATATGGGTAATGCGAAGTACCTGCTATTGGATTTTGTTCTTTAGTGTGATGGCAGTGTTCTAGAAGCAATTATGGTTATGAATGTACAGTTCTGAATGTAATAAATAATTGCACACTTTAAGTGGATGAATTAACTGCTGTGTGTATTGTACCTCAACAAATCTATTAAAAAGATAAAATAAAAAAATGAATAAAAAAGCACTGGACAAGGTCCGATGTTGTGGCATAGTGAGTTGAACAACCACCTGCAACACTTTCTTTTCATATGGGTGCCTGTTTGAGTCCTATTATTCTGTTTCTGATCCAGCTTCTGGCTAATGAGCCTAGGAAAGCAGCAGAAGATGGCCCAATCTGTCTGACATTGAAGGTTTCAAGAATAAAGTGATGTTAAGTGTTAGCTGTGGGGCATGAGCGCAGCCAGGCCAGGCCAGGCCCAGGGGCTCCACATGCGCAGCTGCCCCCGGGTGCCCCCGCCCGAGCTGTGCAGAACAAAGCTGCACGGAGCCAAGTAAGATGGCGCCCAGAGGAAATAAGATGGGCGGAATCCAAAGTTGTTTACCACTAAAACTAATTGGCTGCGCAACATCAGGGGAGGTAACAAAACTAGTAACAAGTGTATAGACATAGGGCTAGTCCTATAGAAATCCCCCCATAAGGTGATTTTTTAAGTGATTGGTTGGTCCTTAGCCCTGCCCCAGTGACTCTGCAGTTTTGGCTATAAAAGGTACTATTATGCAAAAGGTAAATGAGTCCTTGCTACTAGACTTGGCTCCCCACTGCGTCTGATTGTCTCCGGGGTCGGGAGGCTGGGGAATGGGCGAGCAGCACACTTACCTTTCCTCGGACCCAGTCCATCCTATACAGGTGGACTAAGACCCTGCATTAGCGTTAGAGGATGAATCTGTATTAACCTGGAAAACAAAATTTTGTGGAAGATCCTCTGAAGGAAATGTTGAATGTACAGAAAGCAGGGAGAAATACCTTTCTGTTTAAGAAACCAAATACTATCTAGGAGACCTGGATGGAATTATAGGCTTCTGGATTTGGCCTGGCCTATCCCCGACTCTTGCAGACATTTGCAGATTGAATCAGCAGATGGAAATCCCTCTCCCCATCCATGTCTCTCCCTCTCCTCCTGTGACTCTGCCTTTCAAATCAATAAATAAGTCTTTAAAAACGTCGGACACGTGATTTATTAGGGATAATGACATATAACAATAGTCATAATTCAAAAAGTCTTGGAATTGGGTTATGAACCTATTGAACCTCACAGAGTGAAGACCTTTATATGGATATTATCTGATAAGGATAGACAGAAGACATTCCATATAGAGAATAGAAATGTATATTTACAACCTGGTACTTCCAGTCTCTCCCTTTGCTAGTTCATTATCTACACTGTTGACAAAGAGAATTTATACAGGTAGAATCCTGAGCAGTTAACTTTTTTCTTAAGACCTGAATGGCACTTTATCACCTCGTTGTGTAATATTTGCAATCCCTCACATTACTCAACTGAAACCACTCCTTATAATTTATGTTTCTAAAGTACTAGATAGTTTATAATTTTCTAAACATAAAGTTTTTCTCATTGTTGCCTGTGCATTCAACACTTTCCTCATAGGATCTTCCATAGAATTTTCCAGATTAGTCCAGATTCATCCTCTAATACTAACACTTAACATCACTTTCTTCTTCAAACATTTTTACCTTAGTGTTCACTGCTCCATCCTCTGCTTTAACCATATAAGTTCTGAAATTTTCACTTCTATTATAGAACTTACCTCAAATATGATAGTCATTTGTATAAAGGGTTGACTACTGCAGCAGACTGTGACCCTTGTGTTTCTACACTGATTTTTATGCATCTGGAGAATTGGTTGTTTCATTGCTTTTAAAGAATATATTTTGCTGATTGAAGGCTTTTTCCTGGAGATGTGCCTCTGGGTATTGGTACACTGTTTTAGCTTTAGTTCTGGGTAGATTTTATGGTGTGTCTCCTTATGCCTTTATTTGCTATGGTTGATGGTTGCTATAACAGTATTCTTGGTTTTTCCTGTGGCTCAGTGCTGTCACTAAGATCCCTGTTACACAGATCCCCAGATGTCTCATGAGAGAGTGGGAAGTGTGAAGAGTGTCTCCGGTTTTGGGGGCACACTTTGCTGGTGCTGTGTTGTGCCTGGAACATAGTGCCAATACCAAATCATGTGCTGGGGTTGTAAGAGTGTTCAGCGGTTGAATAGTCTGACAAACTATTAGGTACTGCCTGAATTCAGAGTTGTAAGAGTTGTATTAATTCTAAGTGGAGGAAGAAAGTCCCATGGATGCTGAGAGGGTGACTGACTCTGTGAGTGATTTGACTCTGTGGCAGCAGGGTAGGCTGTCTTGGGCCATTCTTCATTAGCTTCTTGCTAGACTGGGTTGAGTATAGAAACCTCAAGCCCAAGTAACAAGTGAGCAGTAGCACCACAAATCTGGCTGGGCCTACGCAGAGCACAGAAAATTAGTCAAGGAACCCAGTAAACTAGGGATATGTTGTGTTAGTCATGATCCACGGAGCCCCCTTCCAAGTTGCAGACAGCACGGATTTCTGGGTGAGTGAGGCACAGAAGCCCCAGTTGCATGCACTGGGTAGGGCCAGAGAACTCCAGTAACTACAGAGTGACAGCAAAGATGGGCATGGTGCTACACACCAGTCTACTGTCAATTGAGGGGTTTTCTGGAGTTAAGTCACATGGAATTTTGTCCCCAGCCTTTCAAAATACCAGTAGGAATAGGCCGATTCATCATTCAGAGTGAGTACAGAGTATCAGTGATATTAACTGAGGTGTGCACACCATACAAAGCACTGACTCATTCCTTATTGCACATTGAGGTCTTGACACCAGCTCAGTCTTTAGTGTGCAGAGAGCTTTCAACATCCATATTCAGGCTGGGAAGGTACAAGAGAACCTTGGTTGAATGCCTGTATATACAGGTTTCAGCCATAACCTGCAATGTTTCAAGTGTCCAAGGGAAGGACAACAGTGGGAAGAGACAGAGGCATGTTCTGAAGGAGTAGGCTTCTCTACTTCCAGATTCTCAGAGGTTGCCTTTCCTGGATATACTGATAAGGTTCAGAGCACTGCGTAAGTTAGTATGCTGGGATTCCTGTTCCTCTGTTGTCCCAGTTGGACATGTGGGGCTCAGTTGGCCTTGCTAGAATTTAAGAATGCCCTTCTAGGAAGAAGTTAGGGAGGGATTTCTGTCTCTCCCAGCAGAGCATGGATTATGACAGTAACTACCTTCTCATGACAGTGCCTCACTAACACTGCCTTGCCCTGCAAGGTGGAGGAAAGGCCGATGCGACTTTCTCCTCTGAAGTAAAAGAGTGTGAGTTTTTCGAGGAGCTTTCATTGTTGAACTAGTCTATTGTGACTGTTTCTTTCTAGGGAGGGTTGCCCATGTTAGGGATTCACACAGATGAGCTTCACTGACCTTATCCCAATCATTCCTTCCCCTGCAAATAGGCCTCCTCCAGTCCCATGGCTGAGGGCTTCAGACACTGGAGTTTGACTTTGTTCTCCTTTCTGTTCTATGTTGCTATGACTGCTTCCAGTCCTACTGTATTCCCACCATTTTTTTTACTGTGTGCTCTTGCTTAGGAACTCACCTATTAAAATAACTGCTTTGGAGTTTCCTCACTAGATGAAGAGTTAAATGTTAATTTTCTCTATCTGACCCTCTTGAATCCTCAATAAATGTTAGGATGTTGATGTTCACGCTGAAGACGAAGTGTTAGCGGATTTAGCCCAAAGGCCTTTTTATAAAAGATTTATCTATCTGTCTGTCTATCTATCTATCTATCTATCTATTTGAAAGGCAGAGGCAGAAAGAGGGAAAGTTCTTCCTCCCATTGGTTCACTCCCCAGAAGGCCGCAATGGCTGGAGCTTCCATAATCTGAAGCCAGGAGCCAGGAGCTTCTTCCAGATCTCTCACATTGGTGCAGGGGCCCATGGTCTTGGGCCATCTTCTACTGCTTTCCCAGGCCTCAGCAGAGTGCTGAATTGAGAGTGGAGTAGCCAGGACTCAAACCAGCAGCCATATGGGATGCCAGCACTGCAGGCAGCAGCTCTGGCTACTATGCCACAGCACCATCCCCCAAAGGCTTCTTTTTCTTTTTCTTTTTCTTTCTTTCTTTTTTTTTTTATATACAGAGTGGACAGTGAGAGAGAGACACAGAGAGAAAAGTCTTCCTTTTTCCATTGGTTCACCCCCCAAGGGCCGTTGTGGCTGGCGCGCTGCAGCCGGCACACTGTGCTGATTCGAAGCCAGGAGCCAAGTGCTTCTCCTGGTCTCCCACGTGGGTGCAGGGCCCAAGCACTTGGGCCATCCTCCACTGCACTCCCGGTCCACAGCAGAGAGATGGACTGGAAGAGGAGCAACCACAACAGAATCCAGCACCCTGACCGAGACTAGAACCTGGGGTGCCAATGCCACAGGTGGAGGATTAGCCTATTGAGCCACGGCGCCAACCTTCTTTTTTTTTTTTTAGATTTATTTATTTATTTGAAAGTCAGAGTTACAGAGAGAGAGAGAGGTCTTCCATCCAATGGTTCACTCCCCAATTGGCCGCAACGGCCAGAGCTGCGCTGTTCCGAAGACAGGAGCCAGGTGCTGCTTCCAGGTCTCCCATGTGTGTACAGGGGCCCAAGGCCTTGGGCCATCTTCTAGTGCTTTCCCAGGCCATAGCAGAGAGCTGGATTGGAAGTGGAGCAGCCAGGTCTCAAACCAGCACCCATATGGGATGCCAGTGCTTCAGGTCAGGGCATTAACCCATTGCGCCACAGCACCAGCCCCACCCCCCCAAGGCCTTACAGCGTCAGTTTTAGCCAGACCTGTATGGGCTCTTGCTCAAAAAATGGTCCCATTGGGTAAACTCATACCTAGACAATTGTAACAAATAAGTACACAGGCTTATAGGTATGTATGTATATATGTGTGTGTTTATAAATTTATATAAATGGAGGTACCATACAACTTTATACATAGCAATATAAATATGCAGAGGAATCCATGAAATATATAAATGTATTCAAACGCATGTTTCTCAATCAAGGGTATGAGATTATTCATTATACCATGTAAGACAACTATAAGTGAAGTTTATTATACATAGGTACATATGGATATATGTGTCTTCTTTCATATAAATCATATGGATATAAATAACTTTTAAATCCCCAAAATAGAGCTATGTAATTAATGTGTTTATAACTATATAAAATAGGGGCTGTCACTGTGGCATAATGGGTAAAGCTACCACCTGTGGCACTGGCATCCCCTATAGGCACCAGTTTGAGTCGTCACTGCTCTACTTCTGATCCAGCTCTCTGTTATGACCTGAGAAAGCAGTAGAAGAAGGTCCAAGGCCTTGGGTCCCTGCACCCAGGTGGGTAACTGGAAAAAAGCTCCTGGTTCCTGGCTTTGGATCGGTGCAGCTCCAGCCATTGCAGCCATTCTCTCTCCCTCTCTCCCTCTCTCCCTCTCCCTCTCTTTCTCTCCCTCTCTCCCTCTCCCTCTCTTTCTCTCCCTCTCCCTCTCCCTCTCCCCCTCCCTCTTTCCATCTCTGCCTCTGTAGCCCTGCCTTTCAAATATATGAATAAATCCTTCAAAAATGCAAAAATGTGTATAATATAAATATAGCCCAACAAAACATGCAAAACTTGATACAGATACATTGATATATTCAAACAGAAATCATAGAACCTCTACTGAAAACTGCTCTTTGGGAAACAGTGGATGAAGAAACACCATCAGATTGATTTAGCTACCCATTCCATCTATTGTTGACTAACAGCAAGTTCTAGGTCAGACCCATGTACTTTAATATGCTTATACTAAGTGTACTTAAAGTGACTGGTCTTTAAAAACCCATTGCCTTTTCTGTATCCTTGAGGACTTCTGATTGGACACAGTTATTTTGGTCACCAGAGGGTCAGATTACTCATGTTATTTGCCTTACATGATCTAAGATATGATAATTCAAGTGTTCTTTTTATTTGCCTGTATTAACCGTTTGTATTCTTTTGTGCAGACTGGTTTGTTTTATTAGTTGCATTTTTTATTAGTGTGACATTATGGTAAATGATAACTTCATCCCTGAATGCAGGCTTTTGACCGAGAAAGAATTTTAGAGAAATTGGTCTATCATTAGTTATGAACCTATGAGAAAAGGAGGAAGGTATTTTTCTGTCACAATGCTTGACCGCAGTACCATCTTGAATTTGGGGACCTTGACAATAAAATGGCTATCTGAATTATAATACCATTTTACAACCAGATTTATACTGAAAAAGAGATGATGGAAGAAAAATTCTTAGGTGCAAGATTGTATGACTTTATGTCAAGAAAAGAAATGTGAAGTTATGGTTCATGTGTGCACATACACACACACACACACACACACCGCTAGTTTTGCCAGAATCTGTTGAAGGAGATAAGCATTCACTATTTTTTTTCTTTTAAACTTTCATTTAATAAACATAAATTTCCAAAGTACAGCTTTTGCATTATAGCAGCTTTTCCCCTCATAACTTCCCTCCCACTCGCAACCATCCCATCTCCCACTCCCTATTTCATCCCATTCTTCATCAAGATTCATTTTCAATTATCTTTGTATACACAAGATCAACTTAGTATATACTAAGTAAAGATTTCAACAGACTGCACCCACAAAGACACACAAAATATAGAGTACTGTTTGAGTAGTAGTTTAACCATTAATTCTCATAGTACAACACATTAAGGGCAGAAGTCCTCCATAGGGAGCAGGTGCACAGTGACTTCCGTTGTTGATTTAACAATTGACACACTTATTTATGATGTCAGTAATCACTGGAGGCTCTTGTCATTAGCTGCCAAGGCTATGAAAGCCTTTTGAGTTCACCAACTCTGATCTTATTTAGACAAGGCCATATTCAAAGTGGAAGTTCTCTCCTCCCTTCAGAAAAAGGTACTGCCCTCTTTGATGGCCTGTTCTTTCCGCTGGGATCTCACTCACAGGGATCTTTCATTTAGGTCAATTTTTTTGCAACAATGTCTTGGCTTTCCATGCCTGCAAAACTCTCATGGGCTTTTTAGCCAGATCTGAATGCCTAAGGGTTTATTCTGAGGCCAGAGTGCTGTTTAGGGCTTTTGCCATTCTATGAGTCTTCTGTGTATCCTGCTTCCCATGTAGGATCATTCTCTCCTTTTTAATTCTATCAATTATTTGCAGACACTGGTCTTATTTGTGTCTTTGACACCTAATCCTATCTTTTTTTATGAATTATGAACTTAAACTGATCACTTTAACAAGGAAGATGGCATTGGTACATGCCACCTTGATGGGATTGAATTGGTATCACCTGGCACATTTCTAGCTCTACCATTAGGGGTAAGTCCAAGTGAGCATGTGCCGAACTGTACATCTCCTCCCTCTCTTATTCTCACTCATATTTAACAGGGATTACTTTTCAGTTAAATTTAAACGACTAAGAATAGTTGTGTGTTAATTAAAGAGTTCAACCAATGGTATTGAGTAGAACAAAATAACACTAAAAGGAATAAAATAGTAAGTTGTTCCTCGACAGTCAGGAAAGCATTCACTATTGATTCAGCTGAGTGCATCAGCAACTCCACTATCTCCATATAGGTCCTGGCTAAGGGGCTGGGTCTTTAGAGTTTCTTGTCAGCCAGAGGGCAGCTGGGACTGGCAACAGATGGCCTCCCTGGTTAATCTCTACCTCAGTGGCTCTCAGTAGAGTATAACAGGACCCACAAACCCTCTCCTAAATGAAAAGCTAATTACATACTTTATGTTTATTTGTGCTGCTGTCATTTTATAACTTTTATGTATGTGTGCATATATTTTATATTCTTGTTTTAGAGATTTGTGAATAGTTTTATATCAATATAATTTATTTACATTGAACATGTTTATCAATGCATGTCACTTACAAAATGTTTTGTTCATGGGTTTCCTATATTTCCTATGGCAAAAGACTGCACATTCTTTAGCTACAAATGAATTTCATATATAAATAAATATGAGTAATTACAGTATTTATTTCTTTTTTTAAGATTTATTTATTTGCAAGTTGGAGATACACAGAGAGAGGAGAGGCAGAGAGGGTGAGGGAGAGAGAGAGAGAGGTCTTCCATCCGATGGTTCACTCCCCAATTAACCACAATGGCCAGAGCTGCGCCAATCCGAAGCCAGAAGCCAGGAGCTTCCTCCAGGTCTCCTACATGGGTGTAGGGGCCTAAGGACTTGTGTCATCTTCAACTGCTTTCCCAGGCCACAGCAAAGAGCTGTATCAGAGGTGGAGCAGCCGGGACTAGAATCGGAGCCCAAATGGGATGCCAGCACTTCAGACCAGGGCATTTTACCCGCTGCACCACAGCACTGGCCTGTACAATATTTATGTCTTTGTTTTACTATATCAAACCCAGGAACCTATATATGCATCTATTAACAAATAGTCACATTCCTGTGACTATAGACTTGTAGTTCAGGCCACCGAAGATTAGAGATGGGACTTGGGCACTCCCTTGACTTGCATCCTCTGGTCTGCTTTAACACAAACCAGGATGAAAAGAAAGCTAGGCATCAGAAGCAATGGGTGGCAGGCCTATTAATGGCTGATCTGTACAGTGATCTGCCCTCAAGGAGACCCAACAGGCCAGTCCACTGCAGTGGCTTTCAATGTGGTAAGAAGTCAACTTGTGAAGAACCCTGACAGCTCTGCCAAGAGTTGGATCACTGGGAATGGACCTGCCCTGGAGTCGAAGGATGCCCAGGTCAGAGCCACAGATCTTATTGGCTCTAAGCTGAAAAGCCCTTCTTCACTCAGCCCAACTTCCAAAGTGACCACTGCAGCTGAGGGGATGGCCAAGTAGGGTCAGCAACATTGCAGGCAGAACTGTGAATTTCTTGTTAGAGATGCCACCTGCCTTTACCTGGCCAGCTCTCCTCCCAGGCCAGCCAAGTAATGAAAGTCAACAGAGTGCCTTCCCCTAGGAGGTTCACACCTCCCTCAGGATGTACCCCATGTGAAGAGATAGATAGGTCTGGGCCTCTTAACTTACAAGGCCTAAAGCCCAACAGATTATTATCAAGCCCTTTCTGTCAGGTTCTATTTGCCTCTCAATGAGAAAACTTAATTGTAGCTTAGACAGCACCTTTCTTAGCTCCTCTAATAATGACTCTGTCCTTTGTTCTAGACCCTGTCTAGCGCACTTGGGCCTCATTCCGTTGTAATCTTAACCTCTACTCTACCACCAATGGCTCTACTCCCAACCTGTGTGTACTGATGATCCTCTTCCCCACTTAATGCTGTATAATTTTTCAGACCTGGTTAATGCCACTCTTAGGATCATTGGTTACTATCCTCACCCTGTCTTTTATGACCTTGTCTAAATATGATCAGAGTCGGCAAACTTGGAAGGCTTCCATAGCCTTGGCAACTCATGACAAGAGCCTAGGGTGGTTACTGGTGCCATTAACTAGAGTGTCAATTTGTGGGGTCAACAACAGGAGCCACTGTGCACTTGTTCCTCATGTGGGATCTCTGTCCTTAATGTGCTGTCCATTGTGATTTAATGCTATAACTAGTACTCAAACAGTATGTTTCACTTTGTGTTTCTATGTGGGTGAAAACCATTGAAATCTTTACTTAATGCATACTAAATTGATCTTCTGTATATAAAGAGAATTGAAAATGAATCTTGATGTGAATGGAAGGGGAGCGGGGGCAGGAGAGGGTAGGGTTGCAGGTGGGAGGGAAGTTATGGGCTGGGGAAGCCATTGTAATCCATAAGCTGTACATTGGAAATTTATATTCATTAAATAAAAGTTAAAAAGAAAGAATACAGAATGGAAGACCAGCATTGTGGCACAGTTAGTTAAGTCACCACTTGCAATACTTGCATTTCATATTGAAGCCCCTATTCATGTCCCTAGGTGCTCTGTTTCTGGTCAGCTGCCTGATAATGCCCCTGAGAAAACACTGAGAATAATCAAGTACTTGGACTCCATACATGTACATGAAATATCAGTGGAATTTCATACTCTAGACTTCAGTCTGGCCCAGCTCCAGCCTTTGTGGCAAGTTGAGGAATTAATCAATGGATGGAAGGATTCTTTCTCTGTCTTCCTCTCTATTACTCTCTCTTTTATGTATTCCATAGAGGCAGTTGTAAAAAGATATCATGTAGCCGGTGCCATGGCTAAATAGGCTAATTGTCTACCTGTGGCACCAGCACACTGGGTTCTAGTCCCGGTTGGGGTGCCAGATTCTGTCCCGGTTGCCCCTCATCCAGGCCAGCTCTCTGCTGTGGCCCAGGAGTACAGTGGAGGATGGCCCAAGTGCTTGGGCCCTGCACCCCATGGGAGGCCAGGAGAAGCACCTGGCTCCTGGCTTCGGATCAGCGTGGTGCACCAGCTGCAGCGGCCATTATAGGGTGAACCAGCAGTAGAAGGAAGACCTTTCTCTCTGTCTCTCTCTCTCACTGTCCACTCTGCCGAAAAAAAAAGTTATCATACTGCCATCCTTCCCCCTCTCTCTCCCTCAATACCCCTCCTTCTTACCTTTCTTTTTGTTCTTCAATTATTACAGAAACATGATTTTAATCCACTCTACAATCACAGGCTTAATTCACCACTGACCACGATATTCAACAAGTAAAAATTAGAACCACAGTTCCACAGGAGCATAAACAAGGGCTAAAAATTCTGAATTAACTGCCACATATCAGAGCAAACACATTATAACTGTCATTTTGGGGCTTGCTAACTTCTTTATAGTGGTATCCAGTTGGATCTGTTTTGCTGCCAAATACAGGGTTTTATTTTTTTTGTGATTGAGTTAGTATTCAATGGTGTATGCATAACACATTTTCTTTATCTAGTCATCAGTTAATTGACATCTGGATTGATTCCATATCTTATATATTCTCAGTTGAGCTAAAATAAACCTGGGGTTACAGATAATTCCTTCATATACTTATTTTATTTCATTTGGGTGAATGCCCAGGATTGGAATGGCTAGGTCATATGGTAGATCTATTTTCAGATTTCTGAGGAACATCCATTTGTTTTCTTTTTTTCAATAATAGTGGTACTAGTTTACATTTCACCAACAGTGTATTTGGATAATTTTTAATCACATTTTGTCCAGCATTTTTTAAAAGTTTTTATATGATAGCCATTCAAACAGGGGCAAAGTTAAACCTCATTATGGATTTTTATTTGCATTTTTCTGATGGCTAGTGAATCTGAGAATCTTTTCAGGTGTCTATTGGCCATTGAATTTAATCCTTTGAAAAATGCCTTCTATGTCCTTTGCCCACTTCTTAACTGGATTGTTTCTTTTTTTATTGTTGAATTTCTTGAGCTCTTTATAGATCCTGGATATTCATCCTTCATCAGTTGCATAGTGTGCAAATATTTTGTCACATTCTGTCATTTGTCTCTTCACTTATTTGAGTGTTTCCTTTGCAGTGCAGAATCTTCTTAGCTTTATGTAATCCCATTTGTCTACTTTTGCTTTGATTGTCTGTGCTTCTGGAGTCTTCTCTAAGATATCTTGGCCTCTGCTAATGTCTTGCAGATCCCCCAATGTTTTCTTCTAGTAATTTGATGGTGTGATGTCATAAAGTTAGATCCTTAGTTTATTTTAGTTGATTTTTGTATAAGGTGTTAGTTAAGGGTCATGTTTCATATTTTTGCATGCACAGATCAAATTTTCCCAAAAATCTACTAAAGCAATCTTAAACAGCAAAAGCAAAGCTGGAGGCATCATAATACCAGATTTCAAAACATACTACAGAGAAATTCTAATCAAAATAGCCTGGTACTGGTTGAAATATAGACATGTGCACTGATGAAACAGAATAGAAACTCAAGAAATCAATCTACACATCTACAACCAACTAAGCTTGACAAAAGTGTTAAAACCAGTCCCTGGAGAAAGGACATTCTCTTCAACAAATGATGCTTGAAAATTGGCTCTCTGCATGCAGATATATGAAACAGAACCCCTACCTGACACGTTTTACAAAAATCAATTGCAAGTGGATCAAGGATCTAAATCTACAACATAATCACATCAAATTACTAGAGGATAACTATGGGAAATACTGCAAGACATTGTTGTAGGCAAAGACTTCATGGAAAAGACCCCAAAAACACAAGTAATCAAAGCACAGATAGACAAATGGGTTTACATCAAGCTAAGAAGCATCTACACTGCAAAGAATGCACTCCAGAAAGTGAAGAGGCAACCAAGAGAATATGATAAAATATTTGCAAATTATGAAACTGATGAAGGATTAATATCCAGTCTATAATGAGCTCCAGGAACTCAACAACAAAACAAACAGTCCTGTTAAGAAATGGGCAAAGGACTTGATAAGTATTTTTCAAAAGCAGAAATTCAAATGGCCAACAGACACTTGAAAAGATGCTCATGATCACCAATCATCAGGTAAATGCAAATCAAAACCACAATGAGGTTTCATCACACCTCATTTAAACATTTCTTTTCAGAAATCAAAAACAATAATTGCTGGTAAGGATATGGAGGAAAAAGTGCCATAATCCACCATTTGTGGGAATTTAAACTAGTACAGCCATTGTGGAAGACATTATGAAGATCCCTCAGAAATCAGAAAATAGATCTAACCTTTGTTCCAGTGATCCCATACCTGGGCATTTATCCAGACAAAATGAAATCAGCATATGAATATATTATTGGTACTCCCATGTTTATTGCAGCTGAATTCATAACAGCTAAGATATGAAATCAGCCCAAATGTCCATCAACTGATGACTAGATGAAGAAAACATATATATTATTGAATACTACTCAGCCATAAAAAAGACTGAAATCTTATCTTTCACAACAGAATGATTGCAACTAGACATAATTACATTTAGTTAAATAAACCAGGCCCAAACATAAAAGTGCCACATGTTTTCCCTGATCTGTGGTAACAAATAGAGAAAAATGAATATATATGAGTAAAATTGAGATTTTGAGATTCAATGATGTTTTATAGCATTTGTCTCTATTTGCTGGGAAGCAGTGTTGTTTTCTTACTATTTGTTGAATACTTAGTGTATAGTTAGTATTATGAGTCTAAAATAAAGTGAAATGTCTTCTACTGTCTTCCCAGGCTATAGCAGAGAACTGGATCAGAAGAGGAGCAGTAGAGACTCGAACTGGACTTGAACCGGCGCCCATATGGGATGCCGGCAATGAAGGCAGTGGCTTTACCCACTAGGCTACAGCACCAGGAGCTAACTTTTGACACTAATGTTTCCTACAGCTTGAGGGTGAGAGACAATAGGGTGATGATGTCTTACAGTGAATGTCACTTGCATTTTACAAAACCAGTGGTCATTACAGATTCCTCAGTTTTGTCGGAAATTTAGTACTCTTCTTTTAGTATGTCATCTGAAGCTTCCTCCAGCCATAACCTGCTGCCTTCCAGGGTGCACATTACCAGAAAACTAGAATCAGAATTGAGAATGGAGCCAGGACTCAGATCCCAGCATTCCCATGCTGGATGTCAGCCTCCAAAGCAGCTGTTTTCTAGCTGATTTTCTGTCTGGTTGATCAGTCCGTTGCTGAAAGTGAAGCATTGAAATCTGCCATTACTACTGTAATGGAGTCTGTCTCCCTTTAGATCCTTAACATTTCTTTTAAATAGCCAGGTGCCCTGTAATTAGCTGCTTATACATTTATAGTAGTCACATCTTGCTGTTGAATTGATCCTTTAATCATTACATAGTGCTCTTCTTTATCTCTTTTAACAGTTTTTGTGTTAAAGTATATGTTGTCTGGTATTAGAATGGCCACACCAGCTCTTTTTTGGTTTCTGTTAGCGTGGAATACCTTTTTCTATCCTTTCACTTTCAGTCTGTATGCATCTTTGTTGGTGAGATGTTTTTCTTGTAGGCAGCAAATACATGGATTTTGTTTTTTAATTCATTCAGCCAGTCTGTGTCTTTTAACTGGAGAGTTAAGGCCGTTTACATTCAAGGTTATTATTGATAAGAAATGACTTTGCCCTGCCATTTTCCCATAAATATTCTAATTTTCACTTTGGGTTTCCTTTGTACTTTTACTGGGAGAACTCCTTCATTTACCTTCTTCCATAGTGATGACCATGTTTCTGTGTTTCTTTGTATAACACATCCTTAAGCATCTTCTGCATGGCTGGACAGGTGGTGACAAATTCTTTTTGTGTGTTTTTTTTGCCATGAAAGGTATTTATTTCACCTTTGTTCATGAATGAGAGCTTTGTAGGTACAGTATTCTGGGTTGACAGTTTTTTTTTTTCTTTTAAGATTTGGACTATATCTCACCATTCTCTCCTAGCCTGTAGCGTTTCTGATGAGAAGTCTGCTGTGAGTCTAGTTGGAGATCCTCTGAAAGTAATCTGGCATTTCTCTCATGCACATTTTAGAATCTTTTTTTTAATGTTTTATTGTGGAGAGTTTGACTACAATGTGTTGTGGTGAAGATCTTTTCTGGTCGTATCTATTAGGAATTCTATGTGCTTCCTGTACTTAGACATCCCTTTCTTTATCCAAATTGGGGAAATTTTCTGTTATTATTTCACTAAGGAGGACTTCTAATCCTTTCTCTCTTTCCATGCCTTCAGGAACTCCTAGAACCTGTATGTTGGGTCATTTTATAGTATCCTGCAGATTCCCAACAGTATTTTTCAGTTTGTTCTGACTGTATAATTTCCTGTGCTTTGTCTTCTAATTCTGATATCCTTTCTTTTGCTTCACTGATTCTGTTGTTAAGGTTCTCCACTGTAGTTTTCATTTGTTTTATTTAATTCTTCATTTCCAAGATTTCATTTTAATTTCTCTAAAATCTCAATTTCACGGGGGCAAATGTGCTTTCACGTCATGTATGGATTTCATTGGTTCACGCATTTGCTTCTGATTATTTCTAAGTAATCCTATGATGAATTTTTTTAATTCCACCTCTGGCATTTCTTCGATCTCATCATCTTTACCATCTAGTATTGAGGTGCTGTGTTCTTTTGGGGGTGTCAGTTATCTACCTTGTTCTTGTTTATTAGATTGGTAATTAAAGGATGTTTATGTTAGAGCAAAAACTAAATGCTTACAATAGCTGGGGCTGGGCCAAGCTGAAGCAAACATCCAGGAATTCTATCTAGGTCTTCTTCCTTCTGCTGTTTCACTCCCCAAATGCCTATAGTGGCCTGGGATGAGCCAATCTCTAACTCTGCCTTTCAAATAAATGAATAAATCTTTTTTAAAAGTTTACTACCTCCACAATGGGAACCAAGCTTCCAACCCCTGAACCTATGGGAGATGGAATCAAGCCATATGCAAATCATTGCAACTACAAACAACCCAGATGTTCTTCAATAGATAAACTGTTACAGAAACTCTGGTATGTCCATACCATGGAATATGACTTAACAATCAAAAGAACAGGGCTGGCGCCATGGCTCATTTGGTTAATCCTCCACCTGCAGTGCCGGCATCCCATATGGGCACCGGGTTATAGTCCCAGTTGCTCCTCTTCCAGTCCAGCTCTCTGATGTGGCCCAGGATGTCTGTGGAGGATGGCCCAAGTGATTGGGCCCTGCACCCGCATGTGAGTCCAGGAAGAAGCACCTGGCTCATCGCTTCGGATCAGCACATCTCCAGCCATAGCAGCCATTTGGGGAGTGAACCAACGAAAGGAAGACCTTTCTCTCTGTATCTCTCTCACTGTCTATAATTCTACCTGTCAAATAAAAAAAAACAGTCAAAAGAACAAACTATTCATGCAACAATTTGGATGAATTACAAAAGAGTTACACTGGGTAAAAAAGAAAAACAAAAACAACAATCCCAAAATGGTTACATACCACATGATTCCATTTATACATACTTTAAAAAGATTTATTTATTTATTTAAAAGGCAGAGCAACAGAGAGATGGAAACATACACAGAGAGATAGGGAGAGATCTTCCACCCACTTGATCACTCCTCAAATGGTACAACATTCAGGACTGGGCCAGGCCAAAACCAGGAGACAAGAATTCCATTCTGGGGGCCAGTGCTGTGGCATAGCAGGTGAAGCCACCACCTGCAGTGCCAGAATCCCATGTGGGTGCCAGTTCAAGACCTGGCTGTTCCACTTCTGATCCAGCTCTCTGCTATTGCCTGGCAAAGCAGCAGAAGATGGCCCAAGTGCTTGGGTTCTTGCACCCACATGGGAGACCTGGAAGAAGCAGCTCCTGTCTCTGGCTTCAGATCAGTACAGCTCTGGCCATTGTGGCCATTTGGGGAGTGAACCAGTGGATGGAAGTTCTTTCTCTGCCTCTGCCTCTGCCTCTCTGGAACTCTGCCTTTCAAATAAATAAATAAATCTTAAAAAAATTCTATTCTAGTTTCCCATATAGGCAACAGGGCCCAGGAACCTGGACCATCCTCTACTGCTTTCCCAAGGAACATCAGCAGGCAGCTGCATTAGACACAGAGCAGCTGGGACTCAAACCAGCACTCTAATATGGGATGCTGGTGTTGCAAGCAGCAGCCTAAATTGCTGAACCACACCACTGGCTTCATATATAATTCATGAAATGACAGAATTATAGAAATGAGAAACAAACTGGTGAAGAGTAGAAATTGCCCAGAGTTAGAGTAAAGGACTACACAAGATCAACATGAGGACCTTAAGTGATGGAAATACTCTGAATGTTGATTATGTCAGTGTCAATACTCTGGTTGTGATATTGTCCTACCATTTTACTGGATGTTACTATTGGGAAAAACCAGGTGAAGAGTGCTCAGATCTCTCTGAATTATTTCTTGCAATGGCAGGTGAGCACATAATTTGCTCCAGAAGATTAATTTTAAAGATACAATCTATTACAGGTATATTACCTCACTCCTATTGTTTTACATACCCCCCCTATATTTATGTTATTTGTCCATAGGCATTTGAATTTGTGAACTCTTCTAAATGACAATTTAATGGTCAAATGATTAATTGCCTAAAGATGACAGCTTGCTGTTTTTAAAAGGACTTACCTACTTTTATCCACTTCACATAATTGAATCACTCCCCTGTATATATACCACTGAAGACAAAGAATGAGACGCTAAAGTCACACATAAGCAACATTAATCATTGGAAACCAGGATTCTGAAATGATTTTTGAACATTTGATTATATAATGACTAAGTAGGAGAAGTAGATGGAGCTGTGGTGATGAGACCCAGAGGATGGGAGAGAGGCTGCTGTCTAAATGAAGCAATGTCAGAAAATGGAATATTCTAAATAGGCAAGATTGCTCACAACGATGGGCCTAAAATCTGCAGGAAAGTACAGCTGAGGAATCCAGTGTCGGACTGTCTGCAGGGTTGCATGTAAAGGCTGTGAAGAATAGGAGCTGGGGCTGCGAGCAAGGAGAATGACATCATAAAGTACTATCTTCCATTTTCATCTCTCCAATGGAACATAAAAGACCCCAGTCAAAAATTAAACCCACAGCCCATGAATCCAGTGGAGCCATCATCGCTGCAGCTGAATAGACCTGAGGTGTTCTCAGTGAGTAACAAATGAATAATGAGACACTTGAAAGGCTAAGACATTTGTATAATTATGAATCCTGCTGAGGAAGGAACAGCTGTAATGAAGCCATGGGGAAATGCAGCTCAGAGCATTATGGGTAATCCCCTAATCACATTTCTTAATGAGAGAAAAGCCCTTTCAGGCATGTACCTTTCATTCCTCTAGAAACTAAACACTGAATTTCCAATGAGGAAAATTATTAAAGCCAGTGACCGTTCTTTGGAATTTGTCTTTATTCATGTGGAAAGACAAATAGAGTATAAATAAAATTTATTTGGTCCAGAAAAATAATTAACTTCTACAGTTTTTCCTAAGGACCTCTTTTCTTGTTGGTATGCTTTGGATGTGGTTTGTCCCTTAAGGGTTCATGTGTGGGAAGCTTGATCCCCAGTGTGGTGATGTCAACTAATGGGACCTTTAAGAGGTGGGTCCTAGCGGGAGGTCACAGGTCCTTGCAGGTGCTGCTCTTGGAACAACTTAACATAATTTTTGTGGAAACCCTGTTTTTTTTTAGATTTATTTGAAAGTCAGAGTTAAACAGAGGGAGGGGGGAAGGGGAGAGAGAGAGAGAGAGGGAGAGAGAGAGAGATTCTCCATCTGCTGGTTTACTCCCCCAAGTGACTGCAAATGTCAGGGCTGGAGTCCTGGAAGGAGTCCTGAGCTTCTTCTTAATCTCCTGTGTGGGTGCAGGGGCCATTTTCCTCTGCTTTCCCAGGCACATTAGTGGGAAGCTGGATCGGAAGTGGAGCAGCCTTCAGAAGGGTCTCAAACTGGCATCCACATGGGATGCTGTTGCTGCAGGCAGCACCTTTACCTGTTACGCCAATATGCCCCCCGCCCCCGGTGGTTCTTGTGAGAGAATTATTACAAAAGAATGAGACTTAAAGGGGAGGATGTTTAGCCTAGTGGTTAACATACTGGTTAAGATGGCTGTGCCCCACACTGGAGTACCTGGCTTCAATTCCTGGATTTGGCTGAAGCTCCTGACTCCAGCTTTCTGTTAATGTAGACACAGGGAAGCAGTAGTGATGGCTTAAGTGACTGGGTTCCTGCCACCCATGAGACCTGAGGAGTGGGTGTACATGCAGGGCGGAGGGTTCCACAGGTACTCTGATGATGAGGGCAGAAGCTGCATGGCCTTCTCCAGCCAAGGATCAGAAGTCACATAGGTTCACCCCCACTGTACTTTGTTGCTCTGAGCAACAAAAGCCCACCAGATACAAAGGGAGGGGACATAGGCTTCACTGCCTGATGGTAAGGGCTGCAGATAATTTATGGCCAATTTTCAGGTTTTAGAACTTCCACCTCTCTTATATGGGCTCTTGATTTAACCTCCTGAGCATCTCTGGACCCAGTTCTTTCTCCACCCAGACCACCTCAACACCCTGCTCACTACTGTTCCTGTACCTACTCTTACACATCACTCAGCCACAAGCTAATCACCCTGTACCTGCACAACTGCACAAACCCAAGTCTTTTTCACAGTCTTCCAGCCTTCGGAGACAGAGATATAGAGTGCTTAGTTTGGCCTGGAAGCCCCTGGTGAGCTATCCGGTTCCCCAGTGAGGGCCTAGGCCTCATTATTTTCCTGAATTCAGTGTGCTCTCTGGTGCCACAAGGCATTGGCACATACCTATCCTTCTTCCTTGACTTCTTCTTGCAGGACCCACTGGCCTTCACCCAGAAAATGCCTATTCAAGTGCCCCTGTGATGTGACTTTGCAAATAATCCTATCAAGAAGTAGTGTCTATGCATGGAAGTGACTGGGTGATTTGTTTTGTCCATGGGTCATAACACAAGAAGCAGGTTGAGGGTGCCCATGCCTTAAGTTCAAAGTGCCTTGCTCTTTTGCATGGACTAAAACTGTAAGACCACCAAGCCCAAATCAGCCCACTGGATGATGGGAGGTCATGTGCAGGGGAGCTAAGACTTCCTGGCAAACACCCAACATGTTCAGGAGCCCATCTTCCATCAGCCAGCAGCCAACCTACTCTAACTAACTGAGGATGGAGGAGGGAGCTGACACCAGAGACCACCCAACCTAATGCAGCCTGGAAGACCAGACCAGAAGATGCACAGACGCATGTGCAACAGCTCAAGGGTCCTTCAAAAGGTCCATGAAAACCCATGGAATCATAAACTAATTTTTGAGTCAAAAATATTTTGAAATCCATGCATAGTTTTTCTACAAGATACAATTTTACAGGAATTTTTTAAAAGATTTATTTATTGAAAGGCAGAGTTACAGAGAGGCAGAGGCAGATAGAAAGACAGAGGTCTTCTATCCGCTGGTTCATGCCCCAAATGGCCACAATGGCTGGAGCTGGGCCCATCTGAATCCAGGACCTTCTTCCAAGTCTCCCATGTGGGTGCAGGGGCCCAAGCACTTGGGCCATCTTCTACTGCTTTTCCAGGCCATAGCAGAGAGCTAGATGGGAAGTGGAGCAGCCAGGACTTGAACTGGCTCCCATGTGCGATGCCAGCACTACCGGCAGCAGCACTGGCCCCTACATGAACTTTTTGAAAACCTCCCATAAGCTGGTTATGGTTTTAAGCCCCTCTGTGTTGGGGAGCTGAGGAGTATATGTGGATGTGAGTCAGTACTTCATCACTGCTCTGTAGCATCATCAAACCGTGAGCTTCACGAAGGCAGGCACCAGGCATATGCTCACCAAAGCCTCACTAAGGTTTAAAGCAGTGCCCAACATATAAGCAGCTTCCCCACAATTATTTATTACTCAGTGAATTAAGTAAACAAATCTTAGTCTCCAGTGTAGAGACAAAATTCCTTGTCTCATGAATGCAATGTTTTTCTCAGACTTTCTTGCCAAGCCAGGATTTTTCCAGGGTCATTTGCTGCGCTGTATAGACTATTCCTTTACAAACTGACCCTACTTTCTCCCTGCCAACTCTGAAACCGTTTCCTCTCCTGCCTGTCAAGGTGTTTTGTCTCTCTCTTAGTTTGAGTTTTCACTGTACGTTTCCAATTCAGAGCCAGCCTGTGTGCGACACAGCAGTAAATGCGCCCAATGTGGGCCTCCCTGAAGGGAACACACTAGTGCTAAAAGCCCTCATGGCCTCCAAGGGGGCAAACAGACTGGAGAACTGAGATCTTGTTGAAATCCTCTCCCCCAGCCCAGCTTCTTTGACCTTGAGTAAAGTAAAACAAAGCAGGAGGAAAGGTGGGCGGCAGTGGCATTTTGAATACCTTAACAATAGTGCACCTGTGGATGTCCTGTACGGGGCACTAGGGCACTTTCTGGGATGACTGAAACATTGTCCATCTCCACTGTGCTGCGATGGCACAAGTGTATGTATTTGACCTAACTTAGCAAGTGCACACTGAACATTGGTACAATTTGCTGCTCTGCTCCCAAGCCATTCTTCAAAACAGCCAATTCTGGGCCTGGCATTGTGGTGCAGCTGCCACTTGCAAGACTGGCATCCCATGTTGGAGTGCTGATTCAAGTCCCAGCTTCTCTGCTTCCCATCTAGTTTCCTGCTAATGTGCTTGGGAAGACAGCAGATGATGGCCCAGTTCTCCACATGGGAGAACTGGATGGAGTTCCAGGCTCCTGGCTTTGGCCTGGCCCAACCCTGGCTGTTGCAACAATTTGGGGAATGAAACAACTGATGGAAGACCTCTCTCTCTCTCTCTCACTCTGCCTTTTAAATAAATAAACCTTAAAAAAAAATAATGGTTTCACAGGCCACAAGTGTTCCTCTTTCCTGGCTCCTTCTCTGCTCGCCCACCAACTGCACTCCATAGAGGACTGAGTGGAAGGGATGTGGGAGTCTTCTCAGCCTGGTCCAGGAGGAAGCTGTTTCACCTTGAGGCCCAGAGACACGCCCCCAAGCCACAACTTGCCACCCTCTGTGCTGCCCTCAGGGTTTCCGGGAGCAGGAATTATTCCCTAGCCCACTGCACCCTTCAGAGTACAAAAGTTCAGTTGAGCTGACCCTCGCTGGGCTTGAGGCGAGAAGGCAAGCACCCCTACCCATGCCTTCACACAACCCTGAAAGTCCTCCTCCCCCTCCTCCTCCATCTGCCATGCACTTCTACATTGCGTAACTTCCCTCTCCTGGCCTGGCAGCTCTTACAGGCATGCAGCCTCCTCGGGAGGCTCAACATTCACGTTCCATCCCAAACAGCAGCCGCAATGGTGACCACTAGGACTTTTTAAACTTTTGTTGTTGTTGGCTCTACCTGTTTTATGCCACCCAGCATCCCCTGTGACAATGACAGCCTCATTGTGCTTTGGTGACAAGTATTTTCCCAATTCAACCCAGCTTGTTGTGGTAAAGATAACATCCTAGGTACATCCAAAGACAGACACCTGACCCAGGGCCAGGGGCAAAGCGCTTTGCCTTGTAGATACCCTAGGGAGAGCAAGCTGAGCAGAAGGGACTGTTAAGGACTGGATCCTGTGTCGCCCCACCCCAGATTCCCATGCTGAAGCTATAATTCCCAAAATGTATTTGGAGACAGAACCTTTAAGGAGGTCATACAGGCCATAAGGGTGAAGCCTTGCTCCCATGGGACTGCATGCATGTGGGAAGAGACAACACTGTCTCCACCACGGGAAGACAGCCAGAAGCAGCTGTCCCAGGCTGCGGAATTTGTCTGCTCCTTGATCTGGGTCTTCCAGCCTGCGGCACTGCCTGCAAAAAAGCATGTTTCTATTGTTTAAGTGGTGCAGCCTGTGGGATTCTGTCATGGCAGCCCAAGCTGACCAACTCAGGTCCGAGCAGGTCAAAGGCCCAAGGGTGGAGCTCAGGAGCCTTGAGCTAAGGCAGAAAGGTCTGGGCCAGTGGGGGCTTCACAGAGGGGGTCCTGATGTGGTTTTACTTAGACGGGGAGTGAGGTGGGTCGGGAGCAGAGCAGGCTGTTTGCTCCTATTTACACAGACACTGGATCCCAGAGGGCTGGCGGAGTCCTGCGGACAGTACAAACCTCCAACTATCTTGAGAAGAGAGGCCCAGGTGGACAAGATGTGAGGCGAAGGCAAAGAGCAGGCTCAGGGATGACCAGAAGGCTCGTTCTGGGCACCGACAAGGACAAGGGTAAGGACCCCGGCAGGCAGCAGAGGCACAGGTGAGGTTCCAGGTGTCCGGGTTGGGGTGGGCTAGGAGGCTCACAGCAAAGGTGGCTGAGCTGAGCAGCTAACCTAGGCAAGAGGGCGCCCCTGAGACTGGACCACCCAGGAAGGGCCAGGTGGGGCCTGGCCTCCGCCGGTCCCAACAGAGCGTGGACAGACGGGATGGCCAGGCTGGGCGCAAGGGAGGAAGACAGGGCAGAACCGGGCTGAAAGAGAAAGGCCTGGTGGGGCGCGGGTGGAGCCACAGGATCCCCACAGGCTGCCAGCGACTTCAGGTCTGGAGGAGAGCGGGGGTGGGGCCTGCAAGGGCTGCAGGGTGGGGGCGGGCAGGGATAGGGGAGAGGTGGTAGCAGGGGGTCGGAGACCACCGCAGCGCACTCGCCCTTGGAGGTAGGGGTGGGGGTGGTGTCTCCGGTCTGCGACTTCTTTTTCCGCTGACAGGGAGGATGCGAGAGGAGGCGAGGGCCACCGAGAAGAAGGCCGGGCTGATACTGGCGACTGGGAGGGGCCCTGGAGCCAAAACACCCACGTGACTTTGGGCGGGGTCTCCCTGGAGAGGTGGAGACCGGATTGAGTCCCCGGGACTGGGAGGCGGAGAGAGCTAGCTCAGGAACGGAGGTGAACGAGCGCCGGGCTCGATGGGTCCCACCCGAGGCCCAGGGAACGGGGAGTCCCGGGGGCTGGCCTGGGGGCGGGGGGTCTACTGCAGAAACTCCACAGGGGCCCTCCCTAGGGTGGCACTGCAGCAGACTCCAGGAGCCGAAGACGCCTAGACTCGCGCACCCTTGCAGCTGCGCACTGTGCGCGGCTGACGGGTACACCGGGTGCACCTGTGCCAGAGTGGGAGCGAGGCGGAGAGAGCGGGGCCGGAGCTCAGTGCCTGGTGGAGGCTGCTCATTTGGGAAGCCGCGCGCCGGGAGTGCCCAGCGCTGCACTGCACAGAAATAAATCCACAAAGCACCCGTGGGCCTCTGCTCCGACATTACGGGAGTCTGGATAAAAGGGCAGTGGACGATATTATGAGGAAGAAAGAAGGGAAGAGGGAGGGAGACCGAAAGGAAGTGAAGGTGGATGGGAGAGGAAATGACGGAAGCTTCGTTTTGAGCTCCCTTGCCGGGTGCTGCAGCCCTCACTGGTGTTGTCAGAGGATTTAGCCAACAGCGGGTCCTCGGCGTCCATCATAAAACCCGTCATCGAGGGCTGACGGGCCGCAGCTGATGAGGTATAATTCGCTGTGTTGATCTGTATTTTGAGTGCTTTGTGGTTAATCTCTGCCTTTGTTTCTATTCTGGCCACGTTGCAAGTGAAGGCATTAATAGATCTCTGATGGTATGCTAGCAATTCGTATTCAATCGTCTTAACAAATGAAACCCAGAACATCAAATATGCTTTAGAAAACTGGGTTAAATTGTATTTACCTTGACTATATAAAAATACCTAAGGGTATCCTAGGCTGATGGAAAGTTTCTAAAACTGGATTGTGGCATTGTACACTGACAATGGGTGGACTTCATGAACTGTAAATGATATGAGCTGTAAAATGGAGGGCGGAGAAAGCAGTATTTTTTTTTTTTAATGCATGCTTAGTTGGGAAGTCTTAGGCTAGGATGCCAAAGGTACTGGAGAAAGTTTCCAGAAAGGAGGTGGGAATGGTGAGACTCTCATTTAGCATTTCGATGGGGCAATTCCTGCACCTAAACATACTGCTTAAAGCTCTGGGTTCTGGTCTGGCTTTGCACTGGATTCCACCTCCTGCTAATGTTCACCCTGGGAGGCAGCAGGTGATGGTTCTGGGCTCTTGCCACCCACCTGGCACTGCCCCATCTGCTTGAAGGCATTTCAGATTTAAAACGGATAGATTTCTGTCGCTCTGCCTTTCAAATAAATAAATAAGAATATATATAAATACATATATATATATATATATATATATATGCTAATTCATTCTAAGAAAATGGACTGTAATGTAACCACAGCAAACTAGAAGGAAGTGGAAAAGTAGTTTAAATTAACAGCACCTTTATCTAATAATGGAAAGTCGCCCAGAAAAAAAAATAAAAATTGATGAACAAAGCTCAGTAAATATATTGTTATTTAGAAGTTTGAATTTTGGAAGTAACCACCTACAGAAACTAAAAACAGAAATGGTCAAAGATTTATCTTTAAGGAACTTCCCATGCATTTATGAATTGGCTTTACACTAGTGTTGTCTGGATAGAAGAGCTGGTGAAATGATGTATCATATTCTCAATGTCCTGCACGTGGCATGTTCCAAATGTTCGTGCATGCATGTGCTGGTCTGTGCAAATGTATGCCCAGGTACATATGTGTTTTAATGACTTACAAGACTCATAAAACCCGAGGAAAACTAGCCTAGAGGTAAAATTACAAAGATTTCCTGTATACATTTACAGTGATCAATGACTTGAAATAGTTCATCTTTCATTGTTAAAGTAAATATCAAAATTTGATTATATGGGATGGTTTAGATTTAGGAAACTAGTTGATTCAAATTATATGACATTTCTATATTTCAAATATCTTTCTAAATCTTCATGAGTTTTGCTGAATCAGCTGCTAAAGATCCTGGTTAAAATTAAATTTTAAAACTTTAAAATGTTATTTTTAAAGTGGTCACACTGAAGTTGATCCAAGTGTATCAAGTAAAATTGAATAATCATGGGGCTGGTGCTGTGGCATACCAGGTAAAGCTGCCGCCTTCAGTGCCCACATTCCCATAGCTGTTTCTAGTCCCAGCTGCTCCACTTCTGATCCAGCTTGCTGCTATGGCCTGGGAAAGCAGTAAACGGCCCAAGTTCTTGGGCCTCTGCTCCCACGTGATTACTTGCCCTAATAAACTCTTCCCACCCGGAAGAAGATCCTGGCTTCTGGCTTTGGATTGGCTCAGTTCAAGCCATTGCAGCCATTTGGGGAGTGAACCAGAGGATAGAAGACCTCTCTTTCTCTGTCTGTCTGTCTCTAACTGTGCCTTTCAAGTAACTAAATAAATCTTTAAGAAAAAGCGATTCATTTATTTATTTCAGAGGCAAAATTACAAAGAGAGGGAGATACAGAGAGAGGGGGTCTTCCATCTTTTGACCCGAAGCCAGGAGCCAGGAGCTTCTTCCAGGTCTCCCATGCAGGTGCAGGAGCCCAAGTCCTTGGGCCATCTTCTACTGCTTTCCCCAGCCATTAGCAGAGAGCTGAATTGGAAGAGGGGCAGCCAGTACTTGAACTGGTGCCCATATGGGATGTCAGCACCTCAGATGGAGGCTTGGCCTACTATACCAGAGCACTGATCCCTATCCTGGCTTTTTATACTTTTAATTTGTAAATGTATAAAATCTTGCTTCCTTTGCCTTTTCTCTTCACAGAAAAAAAAACCCCAAACTTGTAGCTTTGCCCAATTTGCCTGTCTACCCTAGTGTAGAATCCCATAGATAACTTGCCCTAATAAACTCTTCTATTTTTATGTAGAGCTTCTTTCCTCCTTCACTCTCATGATTCTTTCTCAATTCAGGGGATTTTACATGCAGTGCTGTGTCCACAAGGTAAGTTGGAGTGGAAGTTAAATATGTAGCTACTAAACCCTAAGGTATATGTGCAGTAGGACAGACATCCCGCTAATGAAAAGTGGAAACTTCCCCCTGGTTTCAAAAAAATTTTTCTTAAAGGAAGGGGGCAGGAATTAGGATGTGTTCTAAAAGAAATACTGACTTTACCATTAGCCTGGGAATCTAAACATTTATTTGGCTGAATAAAAACTGTTGAGGCCATCTTGCAGCATTGTGTATAATGTGTCAGCACTCCTTATAAATGTCTTCTCTTATAATTTCACTTAGGCCAGACACAACAGCAGGACATCTGGTGAGAAATTGCTTTAATTTAATTCTAAATATGCAAAATCCCGCAGAGTCCCCATGTGAAAGAAAGCAGTGGTCTTACAAGATCTAGTAAATGATTATATTTAATCCACATGTGAAAATGTGAATTTTGTGAAAGATAGCCTCCCCAACCTGGAAGACGACATATCAGGGAGTTCTTTTTGGGATGGGGGCAGCTCTTCTGTAAGACATTAGCCCCAAGATGTGTAATTCATCCCTTCATGTGACACATCTTGATCTCACATTTCTGCACCTCCATGATCAACTCTGTGTTGAATAGCTGGGGAATAAAGATTTCAAGCCCCATTCAAGGCTATGTAAAATGCACTGCAGTTTTGTATGTGTGTGTGCTGAGAAGGATGCCATGACTAAAAAGAAAAATTCCACCTGCTCTTGTCTGGCACCCAGGAGAAGCAAGGAGGTAGAACACCAGGCCTGAAACAAGCTCTCAGCATCCCAGCAGCCATCTTCGGTTTTCTGTTTGGTTCCTGAGTAAAACTTGAGTTCCATCTTTTGTCTTCCTGTATATTGGTTCTTCTGCTTCCTCATCTCTAAAGAGGCATAGTTCTTCCTCCATGCATCTGGATAAGCACCTGGTACTGTAGTAAGCTCTCCTGGGGCCCTGCATGAACAGAAGCTATTGTAATTAGGGCCATGATTTCTTGGATCCCAAACCATTCTACCTCATCACGTCTGATGTCAAGTTCTCTCCACATAAAACAAAGATGGGAGGGTGTCTGGCATGTTCACTGAAGTCCTGTCAGGTCTCCTGGTCTCCAGCTTGGCCTTTTCAGCCTGCAATGTTGCATGAGCTGATTCCTTACAATAAATCTCTTCTATGTATGCTTACCTCATATTGGTTCTGTTTCTCTGGAGAACCCTGACTAAAACAAAGACAATATATATTAATTTTAAAAACTCAAAATATCAAAAAATCACCTCTTACCTCAATTTTTAGAAATAGCTAGAGAAATTTAAATATATTTCTTCCCAATCATTTTTCTAAGTATAACTACAGTATCACAATATGCACTTTTGTAATCTACTTTCTTTTTTTAGTTTTTTTTTTTGGGACAGGCAGAGTGGACAGTAGAGGGAGACAGAGAGAAAGGTCTTCCTTTTTGCCATTGGTTCACCCTCCAATGGCCGCCGCGGTAGGCGCGCTGCAGCCGGCGCACTGCGCTGATCCGATGGCAGGAGCCAGGTGCTTATCCTGGTCTCCCATGGGGTGCAGGGACCAAGCACTTGGGCCATCCTCCACTGCACTCCCTGGCCACAGCAGAGAGCTGGCCTGGAAGAGGAGCAACCAGGACAGGATTGGTGCCCCGACCAGGACTAGAACCCGGTGTGCCGGTGCCACAAGGCGGAGGATTAGCCTACTGAGCCACGGCGCTGGCTGTAATCTACTTTCACATTATTACATTTTTGGGAATATGCTTTAAAACATTACTTTTCTTCAAATGAAAAAAATACAAGTGAGGGGCCAGTGCTGTGATGTATTAGGCTAAGCCTCCACCACTGCCTGCAGCACCAGCATCCCATATGTGTGCGAGTTCATGTCCTGGCTGCTGCACTTCTAATCCAGCTGATTATGGCCTGAGAAAACAATGGATGATCACCCAAGTTCTTTGGCCCCTGCACCACATAGGAGATGCAGAATAAGCTTCTGGCTTCAGATTGCCATTGCGGCCATTTGGGGAGTGAACCAGTGGATGGAAGATCCTTTGTTTCTCCTTTTCTGTAACTCTGCCTCTCAAATAAATGAATAAAATCTTAAACAAACAAACAAAAAAAACCCAACTGATACAGGAAAAAAAACCCACAAAGAATAATACAAGCAAGCCCATCCATCCCTGTAGTGAGAGAGACCCTCATCTCAGTGAGGACTGCGCTCCCTCCAGACCCCCTCTTGAAGTCCATTCTCTCCCTCTAGTTTTGTTACGATTCTGTCTCAGCTTGAGCCATAGCCCAGTGTGCTCGGGCTAACACCTCAGATGGACAGTGCCACCCTTGCTGCCTTAACCATGCGTCTGGCTTCTCTGTGTGGATGATCTTGTCCACCATATTCTCTTTTTTTAAGATTTATTTATTTATTTGAAAGTCAGAGTTACACAGAGAGAGGAGAGGCAGAGAGAGAGAAAGTCCTCCATCCAGTGGTTCACTCCACAATTGGCCACAATGGCCAGAGCTGTGCCCATCTGAAGCCAGGGTCCAGGAGCTTCTTCCCAGTCTCCCACTCAGGTGCAGGGGCCCAAGGACTTGGGCCATCTTCCACTGCTTTCCCAGGCAATAGCAGATCTGGATCTGCTGGATCTGAGGTGGAGCAGCTGGGACTCGAACCGGCGCCCATATGGGATGCCAGCACTGCAGGCGGTGGCTTTACCCGCCACACCACAGCGCCGGCCCCCACCATATTCTTGACAGCCACTTCCTCTGTGGAGCGTGGCAGAGGCACTGTTTTTCCTTTCCTTTCTTTTTGTTTATGTTTGTTTCTTTGTCTTTGGTGAGCCAAACCCCAAATATGCCCAAATCATGGGACCACTCACCTTTATCCTGCACAAACTTACCTGTGGGGATATAACAAGGGTAGGACGAAAATGGTCTGCCTTAGGTGCAGGTGACAGGGAAGCACATTTCAGTAGAGGATGAAAAAATAATGACATTTATTAAAAGGCTGATTGTCGTTATCGCCATGGTCTGACTGTTGTGAACAATGTCGGTAGTGAAACCCTCTCTTCCCAGGGCATGCTCTCCCATGTCACCCTGCGGTGTGCTGCTTCCTCCATCACACCCATCCTTCCTGGTCCCTGACATTTAGCCAGGGCCTGCAACTCAGCGTAGGCCTCTCCTCTTCCTGGCAAGGTGGACCACCAAGACAGACCTGGATATTTGGGAGTTGCATGTATTTATCTTCTGTCTTTTTCACAATTACACAGGGAGGTACACCTTCCACCCTCCATGTGCTGTCAGCATGATATCCTCCATGCATCTGTTCAGATGGTGCATGCTGGATGGTAAAATGGAAGAGCCAGAATACTGAAAAACCTCCAAGGCAGGTCATGGAAAAGGAAGCTTTCAATTGCTTTCTGTTATTGGGGGTTAAGAAAAAAATCTCTTTAGCTACATTCCAGGTGATTGGAAGCATTTTTGTTTACTCCCCCACAAAGCCTATATCTGGAAAGGCAGCTTCAGTTATGTGTGAGTCTTGATTCTGTATCTATCCACTTTTAACAGTGGTCAAGCTGGAGGTTAAGCAGGATGAGCAACCTGGCATCCTGGCCACTGACATCGCCAACATCCTCTGAAATCCCCTCACATATTTGGTATTTCTTTTGGTTTTTGTTCTGTTTTGTTTTGTCAGTGGTAAGGGAAGTTCTCTGAAACTTTCTAGCAGAGCAACTTTTACTACTTCTTCAGAGGACTTGTGGGGAATCACACCAGTTGCTGAGGCCATCTAAGCACTACTTCCTTCAGGAACTGAGGAAATAAGAACTGGGTAGATACAGATACACAGCACCAATGACTACAGGATGGAGGGACCATTGTGAAACAGATTTCCATCCTTATTCCATCTGTTGGATTAGTAACCCTCTATCCACCCCTGCATGACCTCGGTGGCTTTGTTCACATACAAAAAGCCTTGAGTAAGGTCTTCTGACCTGCTTAAATGTCTGGCGGCGCAACATCTACTTTGACAGTGCCTGCAGCTTGTGTCACATAGAGGCTGTGTTGGTCTTGGATTGGCCTCCTCTTCTGCCTCCCATCACTGAGGCACTAGCTGACTGCAGATATACAGCAGAAACACCAGGCAGAGTAGGGCACCTAAGCCCAAGGAATGTGGCAACTGCCACTGGAGGAACACGTGTACCTTCTCCATGGCATCAAGGTCGCTCTGCCGTTGGGAACAGCTCTGCCACTCCTGCTGTATCTGGCTCCACAATAGCAGATTTCTACAGCAAGTAGATCTGCAGGAAATGAACACATATATTTGTTTCTATTAGACCCACAATGAGCTAGGCAAAGGATGTGAGCTCATCTCTCTCTCTCTCTCTTTCAGTTCAATTATCTTTTTTTCTTATGTCTTGGAAAAAAGAAAACTCTGACACCTCAATTTTCCACCTACATAGTTAACACTTCTTCCAGAAAATGCCTGCTCATAGAGGACAGACTCCTGAGTTTAAGACTGTCCTGCTGCAGGCATTTGGTGCTATGGTTAAGACACTGCTTGGGTCACCTACGTCCCATATTAGAGTACCTGGTTGTGAGGTGAGCTAGACAGGAAGTCAGTGAGGGACAAAGGAACTGAGAGGTTTCCCGCAGTCCCTGTGCCTTAGCTCTGCACCCTGACCCTACCCTCCATGCCAACTCAACACATCCACTTTCCCTGAGCCTCCTCCGTCATGAAGACGCCATGATGAGCACATATAAGCTGAAGTCTACGTGGAGGTGCCGTTAAACTCCCCCTGAAATCATCACACATACTAAGCCCCACCCAAATGCCACCTCATTTGTATATTCAATTAGAGCACCACCCCTTATCCAATAAAGGGGTCAGCTAAACTGGGGTGCAGGTGCCTCTTCTCATGGCTTGCAGTCCTTCTCAGTGGGCCCACAGTCACATCTGAATGTATATTATCTCTCTGTCACTTCTAATAAATCCTGC
The DNA here is from genome assembly GCF_033115175.1 of Lepus europaeus. Lineage (NCBI taxonomy): Eukaryota > Metazoa > Chordata > Mammalia > Lagomorpha > Leporidae > Lepus > Lepus europaeus. The sequence goes on from NC_084849.1 coordinate 29,753,691, forward strand.
TCCCATTCTTTCACTTTCATCTATGTCTCTACAATTCCTCTTACTTGGAGATGATAACTTGGAATAATGAGGAACCAGAACACCCCAACACGGCTTTCCATCCAGCTCTTACTAACGCAGACCCTGCGAGGTGGTGATGAGGGCTCAAGTACTTGGATTCCTACCACCCCCATAAGAGACCCAGGTGGAGTTCTTTCTTGGCTCCTAGCTTTGGCCTTGCCAGACCCCAGCTCTTGAGGGCATTTGGGGAGTGAACTAGCAGATGGGAGATTGATCTCTCTCTCTCTCTCTCTCTCTCTCTCTCTCTCTCTCTCTGCCTGTCTTCCTAGTTCTGTCACTATCTATATCCCTCTGCTTTTCAAATAAGTAAAAAATACAATTGGAAAAAGAAAAGAGATCCAGCGATATGATCATTGGCTTTCCTGGAAAGCTTGGAGGCCCCAGATGTCATGGGCCTGATTCTTGTCCCTTCCCCGTGACTGAGTCATCTTTTTCTCATGCCCTTTTGGAGGACTTGGAGGGCCAAGCATGGCTCCCAGCAACAGTGTGACATTGAGCCTGCCCTTTCTCCTGCTTTTCCTGACAAGTGTGGAATAGGACACAGTGGAAGAGGCTTCTCAGGTGAGAAAGAGGGAACTGACATCACAAGTCGTGGTGCTGTCTTGGTTTGGTTCTGGGTGCTTGGGTGTTGTCACTATACCTGAACGTATCCAGAGGAGAAAAAGCAGGAGGAACAGACACATATCCAGGAAGTCCATCTTTCCATGGCATCAGCAGAGACCAGCCTCCACTGCCACCTGCACTGGAGCCAGCAGTCCGAAGCTTAGACAGTGTGCCTTGGAGCCTGGGGGCACATGCCCCAGAGCCCTCACCTGCTCACCAGCCTTGCTTTGTTCTCTCAAGGACCTCCCAGCCAATCAGAAATAGGAGCTAGAAATAGAAGCCTCTTAGAAATCCCCTGGGTCCCAGATACAGAAAGGAAAGGAGACTCGGTTTGGAGAGCCCTTCCCAGGAGGGCCTCTGCACACACAGATGGGCGCCCTTCCAGAGGTGTCTTCATTGGTCACTTTGCAGTCCTTTGAAGGGAAGCCTGAGAAATATTCAAGCTTTGGCCTCTTGTTCCTAAGATGAATGCCTTTTGTGAGAGCTGAGAATCAATTATCCCAGACTCTACTTTTTTTTCTTTTTGGTAAATTTTTGTTTGTTTATTTTATTCATTTATGAAAGGCAAAGAGACAGAGAAAGCACACACTCCCATCAACTGGTTTACTCCCCAAACACTAATAATGCCTGGGCCTGAGCTAGGCTAAAGATGTGAGCAGCAGCCTCCAGCCGAGTGTCCCACAGGACTGGCAGGGACCCAGCTACTTGAGTCATCACCGATTGCCCCCCAGAGTCTGCAGTGGCAGGAAGCTTTTAGTACCATTTAAATGTACAAAAAATACACAGGTCTTCCCAAAGTTCATGAAAACTACGTATTATGAAAAACACATGCGTGGATTTTAAAATCCCTTTGCACCAAAATAAACTTACATTTCAATTCTGTTTCCCACAAACTGATGAGAACCCTCTTGTATGTGTAATGTAAATGTTCAAATGTAGTAGTTAGGCTATCAGAGATGGTTAGGGTTCCTCCATGAGTAAAAGCTTACAGGAAAGACTCCTTTATGTGTTGAAGATGATTCCTTCCCATTGCAGCTAGCATCTGGCACTTGCTACCCAGGAAGGCAAACTGTTTCCCTCAGGGTACTCCAATGTAAACCTGGCACATAGAACTGGAACATCTTTCCAGAACAAGCCCCTGACCCTTAACACCTTCCTCTAGCAGGTCTTGTCACGTTGCTCTCAGCGTAATCCCAGAACCCGTGCCTTGTTCCTCAGGACCTGCGCCATGTGGTCCGGTGTAGTTTTCTAGGCTTCCCTGCATCTCAGCAATGCACACAGCCCTTGCCCTGGCCATTTCTCCTCCAGGCCATGATGGACAGCCCTCCTTCCTGAAATGTGTGTTACCTTCACATGGTCCATGTGATATTAACTTTATGTGTTGACTTGACTGGCCAACATACCCAGATAGTTGATCAGACATTCCTCTAGATGTTTCTGCAAAGATGTTTTTAAGATGACATCAACAGTTAAATAAGCAGAATTTGGGGCCAGCATTGTGGTACAGCAGGTTAAGCTGCCTCCTGGGATGCTAGCATCCCAGATCAGAGTGCCAGTTTCAGTTCTGGCTACTTGCTTCTGATCCAGTTGCCTGTTAATGTGCCTAGAAAGGCAGTGAACTTGGTTCAAGTGTGCAGCAGGTGCTGTGGTGTAGTGAGTAAAGCTGCTGCCTGCAGTGCCAGCATCCCATATGGGCACTACTTTGAGACCCAGCTGTTCAACTTCTGATCCAGCTTCCTGCTAATGCACCTGGGAAAGCAGCATAAGATGGTCCAAGTCCTTGGTCCCTGCACCCACATGGGAAATTGGGAAAAAGCTCCTGGCTCCTGGCTCCTGGCTCCTGGCTTCAAATCAGCTGAGCTCTGGCTGTTGCTGCCATTTGAGGGGTGAACCAGGGGATGGAAGATTCCTTTTTCTCTCCCTCTCCCTCTTCCTCTATTTCCCTCCCTCTGCCTTTCAAATAAAATAAATAAATCTTAAATAAAAAGATAGTCCAAGTGTGTGGACCCCTGCCACTTATGTGGGAGACCCAGATGGAGTTCCAGGCTCCTAGCTTCAGCTTGGCCCAGTTCTGCCTGTTGTGGTTATTTGGGGAGTGAACCACTGGATAGAAGATTGCTTTCTCTCTCTCTCTCTCTCTCTCTCTCTCTCTCTCTCTCTCTCTGTGTGTGTGTGTGTGTGTGAGTCTGCCTTTGAAATAAATACTAAAGAAGTCATAAAAATAAATGACAGACATACATCTCATTGATTTTGTGTTTCTGGGAAACCCGACTTGTAGACAGCTTTCTTTAGCCACTTCACCTAAAGGTGGCAACCAAGACAGCAGCCTCTCTTGATGCCCTTCTTAACATGTCCACATCCAGGGTTACCATGTGTGTTTACTCCGTGATGCCCTGATGCCTGTGGGGCCTTGGTGGGCACTCACAGCACAGCCCTGAGCAAGCACAGAACAGCTGCTGAATAGAAGGGCAGATGGTGTGTATTCTGCTTATCTTAACAGCATACCTCCTTTTTGAAACTGTGGGATTTGGGGGCCATCACTGTGGCATAGTAGGTTAATCCTCCACTTGCAGCACCAGCATCCCATATGGGCACCAGCTTGAGTCCTGGCTGCTCCACTTCCAATCCAGCTCCCTGCTAATGTGCCTCAGAAAGCAGCAGAAGATGGCCCAAGTGCTTGGGGCCCTATACCCATGTGGGAGACCTGGAAGAAGCTCCTGGCTCCTTGCTTCATCCTGGCCTATATCCAGTTGTGGGCATTTGGGGAGTGAACCAGTGGATGGAAGATCTCTCTTTTTCTCTCCCTCTCCCTCTGTAACTCTGACTTTCAAGTAAATAAATAACCTTAAAAAAAGGAAGCTGTGGGATTTGACTAATACCGTTTTATTTTTACATATTTATAGTTTTATTCCACAGGTAGAGAGACAGACGGAAAGAGTGAGACCTCCCATGGGCTGGTTCACTTCCCATATGCCCAAGAGCCGGAAACTCAATCCAGATCTGCCTCATGCGTGTAGGGACCCTGATACTTGAATCATCACCTACTGCCTTCCAGGGTGTGCATTAGCAGGAAGTTGGAATTGGATCAGAGCTGGAATTTGAACCCAGGCACTCCAGTATGGGATGTAGGCATTAGCCAGCAGCATCTTAACTACTGCACCTACTCAATGCAATTTAAAGCATAATCATATGTGAACATTCATTCCAGATTTATTAGTTTTAGAAACTTGGACAGAGACCACATGAATTAGAGTTAAAAAGGTGTTTCATCAATAATCTAAAACTCTAATAACTCGTTAATTCATTAATAATTATTAAAACCTCTTAAGGACTGTAACTACTCATTGGTAACTCATTTATAAAGTCATCGGTCACCTGAAACTTCCTGGAGAGTGTCCCTGAAAGTGAGGAGAGCAGAAAGCAATGCCTCTGCCCCACCTGCCCCAGGGCCTCCCCTCCAGCCCCCTCTCTGGGTCAACCTGAACTGCAGATCTTCCCTGCCTTTCCCCTTTTATCAACAGAATCCATGGGTATGGAAGGAAACCAAACTACACAGAGAACTTTACAATAGAAACCTGCTTCCCCCACTCATTCCCACCAAGAGTGCAGCTTCCTGGAGAAAGGACTCAGAACTGGTGAGAATGGCACAAAGATTTCTCCAGACTGCAGACATTTGAGACAGAGCAGGCACAGACAGAGCCTTTTCTTAGTTTCCCTTACCTGATAAAAAGGAGAGCCTTCTGAGAATGAAGCTGCCAAGAATCCCCTCCCCTTTCCATGGGGGCTTCTAGTCAGGAAGACCACCCATTAGCATGTGGCTCAGTGTTAGTGACACTGCTTGGGACACTCAAATCCTTTATCAGAGCCCAGTTCCCAGCTCCACTGCCCATCCTGCTTCCTGCTAATGTGCACCTGGGAGGCAGCTGGTGATGATTCCAGTACATGGGACCCCATCACCCACATGGGGGACCCATTCTGAGTTTCAGGCTCCTGGCTTCAGCCAGCACAGGCTCTTGCAGGCATTTGGGGAATTAAGCAACAGATGAAGAGCTCTGTCTTTCTGCCTTTCAAATAAATTTTAAAAATCAATATATTTTAAAGGAAAAATTATGTAAACAAACTCAGTCAAAAACTCTCATCAAAAGTTCTCCTTTGTTATACTGATATGGGAAACTTTGGCTGTTCAGAGAATGACTGCCTTTTGAGTGCTCTTGAATACACATGAAACAGATTTTTCTTCCTGTCCATCTGCCTAGTCTCAATTAATTCCCAGCCTCCGATTACCATCATTCATATCTAATTTGGCAGGGGAAAGGTGTTCCTCCCAACACCATATGTTGCCACTTTTCCAGTGGTTAGCTCTATTACTGTTCCTTAAAATCTTACAATTTTCTCATTATTCCTATTCTTTAAACTCTCCATCCATTTTGATTCTTGTCTTATTTATCTTACCGCCTTTAAATAACATCCTTTGTACTTTTCTCTGAAGGGGGGAGAGAACTTCCACTTTGCTTATGGCCTTGTCTAAATACTGGCAGAGTCTGGATTCAAAAGGCTTCCACAGCCTATGCAGTTCATGTCAAGAACCTCAGATGATCACTGACATCATACACAAGAGTGTTAATTGTTTAATTAACAACAGGAGTCACTGTGCACTAACTCCCCATGCAGGACCTCTGTCCTCAATGTATTGTGAGAGTTAACTGTAAAACTAGTTCTAAAAACAGTTTTGTGTGTGTGTGTGTGTGTGTACAAATTACTGAAATCTTCACTTGGTTTAGAGTTGGTCTTCTGTGTACAAAGTCAATTGAAAATGAACCTTAATGGAGAATGGGACTGGCAAGGGGAGAGGGAAGGGGAGGGATGGGAATATGTGTGGGAGGGTGGGTATGGTAGGAAGTTCCTGAAATTGTACTTACAAAATTTATACTCCTTAAAAATTAATTAATTAATTAATTAAAAATAACATCCTTAAAATTTTATTCCTTGTTTTGTCAACTTAACTTACCACTGCATAAAGGGGTTTCAAAAAAGCTCATGGAAAGTTCACATCATCTTTTTTGTTCTAAAGATTTATTTTATTTATTTGAAAGGCACAGTTAAAGAGAGAGATCTTCCATCCACTGGTTCACTCCCTAAATGGCCACAAAGACCAGGGCTGGGCCAGACTAAAGCCAGAAGCCTGGAGTTTCTTCTGTGTCTTCCATATAGGTGTAGGGGCCAAGGACTTGTGCCATCTTTGCTGCTTTCCCAGATGCATTAGCAGGGAAATGGATAGGAAGTGGAGCAGCCGGGACTCTAACTGGTGACCTATTTGGGATGCTGGCCCTGCAGGCAGCAGCATTACCTACTATGCTGCAATGCCAGCCCCTCACGTTATCTTTTAATTCCATTTTCCATGAACTCTTTCAAGTCCACTTTTATTATCTGACAGCATACATGCCTGTGCATGGGTTTCTGTCCCAAAAACCCATTGTATGTTGAAACTTTCATAAGTGGAAGATGTATTTTTTAAAATATTTTATTTATTTATTTATTTAAGAGGTAGATTTATAGATAGTGAGAGACAAAGAAAGGTCTTCCATCCACTGGTTCGCTCCCCAAATGGCTGCAATGGCTGGATCTGAGCCTATCCGAAGTTGGGAGCCAGGAGCTTCCTCCCATTCTCCCATGTGGGAGCAGGGGCCCAAGGACTTGGGCCATCCTTCACTGCTTTCCCAGCTCATATCAGAGAGCCAGATTGGAAGAGGAGCACCCAGGACTAGAACCGGTGCCCATATGGGATGCTGGTGCCTCAAGTGGAGGAATAACCTACTGCGCCACAGCTCTAGCCCTCAGGAAAATGTATTTAATACATCTGTCCTGCCACACATCCTAGCTTAGCCTTGCTTGTCTTTTTTTTTCTTTTTTCAATCTTTGTGGTTTTTTTATTTTAAGATTTTTGTCTACTTGCTTGAAAGGCACAGTTACTGAGAGGCAGAGGCAGAGAAAGAGATCTTCCATCTGCTGGCTCACTCCCCAAATGGCCGCAATGGCTGGAGCTGAGCCAATCTGAAACCAGGATTCAGTGGCTTTCCCTCCCCCATACCCTTACCCCACGTCCTCCTCATGGGTGCAGGAGCCCAAGCACCTGGACCATCTTCTGCTGCTTTCCTAGGCACATTAGCAGGGAGCCTGATCAGAAGTGGAGAAGCCAGGGCTAGAACCGGTGCCCATATGGGATGCTGGCACTGCAGGTGGCAGCTTTACCTCTACACCATAGCACTGGCCCCTGCCTTGTCTTTCTTAAAAGTGCTCAGAAAAGGGCTGGTATTGTGGCACAGAAGATTAAATATCTGCTTGCAACATTGGTATGCCATTTCAGAGTGGGTTTTGGTCCTGCCTGCTCTACTTCCAAACCAGTTTCCTATTGATGTGCCTGGGAAGTTAGTAGAGAATGGCCCAAGTATTTGGACCCTTACCACCCATGTGAAAGACCAGGATAGAGTTCCTGGCTCCTGGCTTTGACCTGGTCCAGACCTGGCTGTTGCAGCCATTTGGGGAGTGACCCAGCAGGTGGAAAATTTCTCTCTCTCTCCCTCTCAATTTCTCTCTCTGTCTCTCCCTCTCTTTATCATCACTCTGTCTTTCAAAGAAATAAACCAACCATTTTCTAAAAAGTGCTCAGAATACTGACATTAGCTTATAGTTGGTCATCAGGAGAGAACATCAGACAACATTACTATCCTGGGGGGAGGCCAAATTCAAAATTTGAAGTACAATTTGTACTGAAGGCATATCATACCCATGTCATCATGAAGTGGAAAAATTCTAAGTGGAGCTATCATACATTGAGGGTCATCTGTATTAACACTTGCTGCTCCCAGGCCACATGGTGGCACTTCCTACCTCTCACCAGCAGCACCAAGTCTGGCATTTGTCGAGGTTAGCCTACTCACATTCTAAAAATATGTAACCAGACTGGGGTTTTCCAGGATTTGTCTAAGTACTGCTTCTTCAAGAAAAAAAATCAATACACAGTGATTACATCATATTGATCACTATTGTAAAAAATGGCCTTTATCAACCCAAGAGAAGGAGTTTCCCATTGTAGGTGTGTCTGAGTATCTACATCACCAGTGAGTTGATTTCCTCAATTTCCCCTACAGTGCTAAAGCCTTTGGAATGGTATTTGATGAGTATAACCCTAGTCAACATAAAGGCCCTACAGAAAATCATCAGCCCCAAGATCCAGAGCAAGCATGACTCTCAGTTCCAACCTGCCAAATAGAAGTGTGTTGAAAATCCACGTAAACATGCTGCATTTTCTCATTAGTAAGGATAAAATGCACTATTCCCTCTCTGTGTTGAATTTTAGGTCAGATTCTGCTCAGGAAAAAGAAAATGTAATTTTCAGAACTCATCAGTCAAGGGGCAGAATATACTTCATCTCCACACATTGGTTAAATATTGTTTGACCCTCCCAGACCCTTGGCCAATGAATACCTTGAATTCATGATTCAACCAACCTTGGTTGTTTGTTCTTATCTGGCATAAGCACATTTTTTCCTCTGCCTCCACCCAATCCACATGTTTAAGGTACGTTAATAACCACGGGTAGTTCTAGGGTCACTGCAAGAGCTTGTTCTCCTACCGTTCTTGAGAAATCCCATGGAATGTAATTGGGGCTTGGTGCATAGACCTGCTGACTGTGTGCACATTCAGGCAGAGAACCTGGTGTAGAGCAAGGGCTGAGCCACTTGTGAGGAGCTGACGAATGCACTTGTGAACTTGAGTAAATTGGGCTGGTCACAGACTAACCTCCTTCCCTGCTAGCTACAAGCACTAAACAAACAAATAGCAGATCCATGCAGTTTTTATTTGGGGGTACATTTTTTAATCAATTACAGAACTAAGAAGCCACAAATGTGAATAGCAGAGGGCAGGTAGGTGAGACAGCAGAGACAGTCAAGAAGGGATGAGACAGAAGGTGATAGGGAGATGCATGTGAAGTCCAGAGAGAGAGAGAGAGAGAGAGAGAGAGAGAGATCTTGCATCCTCTGGTTAATTCCCCAAATACTTTCAAACAATTTGGGCAGGACCAGGCTGAAGCCAGGTACCTGGAAGTCCATCTGGGTCTCCAACATGGATGACAGGAACCCAGGAGCTTGAGCCATCTCCTGCTGCTTCCAAGGTGCTTATTAGTTGGAAGCTTGACCAGAAACAGAAATGAGTTTAACCACTGGCCCCTTCCTGAATGCTTGAAATCATCTCTAGATGACTTACCGTATTTAATACAATGTAAATGCCATGTGACTAGCTGTTAGACCGTATCATTTAGGGGACAATGACATGACAAAAAGTCTTGCAGCACAGATGCAACTATTTTTTTCTGAGTTTTTCTACCTAAGGTTGTTTAAACCCACAGATGTGGAACCCATGGGTCCAGAGGGCATGTCCAGAGTGAGCATGTGGCTGTGTATGTCTGGTTGGGATAAGCTGGCACTTGGATTCAAGGGAAAAAGTCTGCAAATATGTTAGAAAAAGGAGGAGAAGGGAAACAGGATGGGGAAGCCATGGAAACAGGCATCATGATTCCCTGTGCTCTGTGCTGCAGAGCTTGTGTGGGCCGTCTCTGTGCCAGTAATCCTCAAGCCCTGGAATGCATCAGAATTCCTCTCTGTTATGGCTTGGGAAAGCAGTAGAGGATGGCCCAAGTCCTTGGGTCCCTGTGCCCATGTGGGAGACCGGGAAGAAGCTCCTGGCTCCTGGCTTCAGATTGGCACAGCTCTAGCCATTGTGGCCAACTGGGGAGTGAACCAGTGGATGGAAGACCTCTCTTTCTCTCTCCGCCTCTCATTCTCTGTGTAACTCTGACTTTCAAGTAAAATAAAATAAATATTTTAAAAAAAACATGTTTTTTTTTATTGCCAATTTATTTCATTTGAAATTTTACTGTTTTTGAAGTCTGAATACCACAGCCAAGGCTGGGTGATAATTTAAAGTGAGTCTTCCTATCTGGGCCAGGATGTCAAAAGGAGAATGGGAGGGTCCCTGGTGCACAGGTGCCACACACAAGACTCATCTGAAACTGAACAGCTGAAATGCTCAGAGGATGCCCATGATGCCCATGCAAAGGCGCTCCCAGGGCTCCCCCTGGTGGACAGGCTCTGCAGTAGACAGGTGAGCTGCTTCTCCATTATTCTGGAAGTCTGGTCCCTGGACCCAGGAACTCCTCAGAAATGTAAACTCTCAGGCCTATCCCATACCTGCTAAGCCAGAAACTAGAGGTGCAGCCCAGTGATCTATGCTTTAATGAGCCCTTTGGGTGATGCTGACACGGGCTCAAGTTTGAGAACCATTGTGCCATTCCAAGTAGGGGCCAGAACTTTAGCTCTACATCCGATGAACATGGCCACAACAGACATATAAAGTTTCAAAACCCAAGCTATCCATATGGGAAAATACACCATCCTTTTTAAAGAAAAACATTCTGGACATCTGAAAACAAGTCTTTGGGAGTGGGGCACTAACAGAGTAGAACTGTGAAATACATAGGTGATGAACTGTGATGAACTGAATCTGTGTCCCCCAAATGTCACATGCTGATGTGATGAGACTCAGAACGTCAGGATGTGACTGCATTTAGAGATAGTATTTTTTTAAAGACTTGTGGGTTTTTAAAATTTATTTGAAAGGCAGGGTAGCTTTCGGTGAGTCATAATCCTGTCCTCAGTGTCTAGTAAGTTCACAATATCTGCATATAAGTTGATGAATACAGTTTTCAAGGGAGTCAGACAAATAGAATGTATGACTCCCTCATTTCCCATGTCATAGGTACAATGGAGAGTGCAGGTGCAGTCAGGGTTAGAGCAAGAGAAAGGGGGCTCCTTTTCCATAGCACACACCTGTGGTCCAACAGATGACAGCCAGACATCTAGCCATGGGGAAAGTAGGGAGGTAGCCTCTGTGGGATGCACCATGATCTGTATAGGGATTTTTTCAGGATGTACTCTTCTACTGACATTGACACATCTGTCCCAAAAGAAATAGCTTTTGAAGAAATAGTCCTCCCGTGGGGTATTAACTTGTGTTGGGCATGAAGGAGTCCAAGCATTAGGAAACAGATAAAGGACTGGAGATTGTAAGCATGACCAGGAAATACCAAGACTAAAAATAACAGCAACTTCCTGAAAGAGCCAGGCCATTCACTGGATGTATTAGACAATTTTTTTTCGTTACTAAAACAAAATACCTGAGGCAGTTAACTTGATGAAGAGAAAAGGTGTATGTAGCTCACACTTTTGGAGGTTCAAATCTGAGGCTGGGCAGCCTCTGATGAGGACAGCAGTGGGAGCATGGAGCACAGGGGAGGTGGGAGTGGCTGATGGGGTGGAGTGGGGATAGGGCAGGGAATCACATAGAGAGCCAGGAAGCAGAGTGAGGGGCTGAGCCTCCACAGGCTTTTAGAACTCACCCTCTTGCAAGAACTGCATCCCAGAGGATTCTGCAATGAAATGACCTGCCTCAAGGCCCCACTTGTAATGACCTTTTTTTTATGAGGTTTTATTTGAGAGGTAGAGTTACAGACAGAGAAAAAGTCTTCCATCTGCTGATTCACTCCCCCAAATGGCTGCAACTGCAAGAGCTGGGTAGGTTCAAAGCCAGGATCCAGGAGCTTCTTCCAGGTCTCCCATATTCATGGAAGGGGACCAAGCACTGGAACCGGTGCCTGTATGGGATACTGGCACCACGGGTACAACTTTTGGATTATAGCAGCTTTTCCCCTCATAACCTCCCTCCCACCCATAACCATCCCATCTCCCATTCCCTCTCCCATCTCATTCTTCATCAAGATTCCTTTTCAATTATCTTTATATACACAATGTCAACTTGGTATATGCTAAGTAAAGGTTTCAACAGTTTGCACTCACACAGATACTATTTTCACATAGTCTTCAATGATCTCCACAATGTTATTCACAAAAGGGCCCCTTGCTTATCCCCAGAACATATTTACTCTCTCTTCCTATTGCTTAATGGTTTGATGTGAATTTGCCTGAAGGCTCTCCTGTTCCCCCTCTAGCCTAATAATTTCAGAAGCCCTTTCTAATCACTGTAAATCAAAGCAGTCCTGACTCTGGTGACCTATACTACATGGCTCCTGTTACATCTCTGGTTCACCCCAAGTCTCTGCTGAGCCTGTCTGTCTAGATTCTTCTTGGCCTCTCTGTGTAGTGGTCCTTCCTCCAGGGTAGAGGACAGGCCACTCTGGAATGAGAGTCTTAACTTCTTTTTCTTTCTTTTCAAGATTTATTTATTTACTTAAAAGGCAAAGGGACAGGGAAATACACAGAAAGCCCTTCCATCTGCTGGTTTACTCCCTAAATGGCTGCAAAAACCAGGTCTGGGCTAGGCCAAATCAGGAATCAGGAACTCCATATGGATCTTCCATATTGATGGCAGAAACCCAATTACTTGAGCCATCACCTTTGCCCCTCAGGGTGTGCATTAGCAGGAAAATAGGAGCCAGAGGCAGGTATGAAACCCAGGCACTCCACTGTGGGATGCAGGCATCTTAGTCATCACCTTAACCTTCAGGGGTGGGGAACATTTTTTCTGCCAAGGGCCATTTAAATATTTATAACATCATTTGTTGGCCATACAAAATTATCAACTTAAAAGTTATCCTGCTGGGCTGGTGCTGTGGTGTAGTATGTTAAGCTGCCACCTGCAGTTCCGGCATCCCATATGAACTGCAGTTCAAGACCTGGCTGCTCCACTTCTGATCCAGCTCTCTTCCATGGCCTGGTAAAGCAGTAGAAGATGGCCCAAGTCCCAGGGCCCCTGCACCCATGTGGGAGACCCAGAAGAAGCTCCTGGATCCTGGCTCCTGGCTTCAGATTGGCCCAGCTCCAGCTGTTGTGGCTAATTGGGGAGTGAACCAGTAGCTGGAAGACCTCTCTCTCTCTCTCTGCCTCTCTGTAACTCTGCCTTACAAATAAATAAATAAGTCTTTAAAAAAAGAAAATCCTACTATGGATTTATTGAATTTTGAGTCCCACCTGTGTTTGCCATGGCAAGGGCAGACCAAATGGCTTTGCTTGCCTTATATAGACCACAGGCCAGACATTCCCCATCCATGTGAATCTAGGCTAAACACTTACCCTCGGTTACAGATTTTTATTTGCTTGCCATTACTTCCATTGGTTATAGTTATAAAATGAAATTTAAAGAATAGCAAACCGGGGCTGGCATTGTAAGCAGGTTAAACAGCGGCTTGTGATGCTAGTGTCCTGTACTGGAGCGCCAACACAAGTCCTGGCTGCTGTGCTTCCCATCCAGCTCCCTGATAATGCACCTGTGAAAGCAGCAGAAGATGGCCCAGGTGCTTGGGCTCCTGCCACCCATGCAGGAGATCTGAATGGAACTCCTGGCTCCTGGCTTCAGCTTGGCTCTGCCTCAACCATTGTGGCCATTTGGAGAGTGAACCTGTGGATGGAGGATCTCTCTTTCTCTCTGTGTCTCCCTACTCTGCCTCTGTCACTCTACCTTTCAAATAAATAAAATAAGTTTTTAAATATTTATTTATTTGAAAGGCAGAGTTACAGAAGAGAGAGATATATATAGATGGAGATCTTTCATCTGCTGGTTCACTCCCTAATGGCCACAATGGCTGCAGCTGGGCCTGTTAGAAGGCAGGAGTTAGGAATTTCTTTGAGGTCTTCCTCATGGATGCAAGGGCCCAACTACTGTGCCATCCTCCACTGCTTTCTCAGGCACATTAGCAGGGAGCTGGATCAGCAGTGGAGTGTCTGGGAGTCAAAGCGGGATCTAAATGGGATGCTGGCATCACAGGTGGTGGCTTTACCTGGTACAACACATTGTTGGCCCCTATAAATTTTTGATATAAAAAAAAGAAATGTGTGAAACAAATATGCGTGCTGAGTTTGGACAACAATTTCACTAAAACAATATACAGGGGAAAAAATATTGAGTCAGGGATTGTGGCACAGCAGGTTAAACTGTCATTTGGGATACTCGCATTCTATATTGGAATATCTGGGATCAAGTCCCATCCCTGCTTCAGATCCAGTTTCTTGCTAATGCGCACAGTGGGAGATAGCAGGTGACAGCTCAAGTAATTGACTCCTGTCACCCTTGTGGGAGATCTGGATTGAGTTCCTGTCTGTGGCTTCAGCCTGACCCAACCCTGGCTGTTGAGGATATTTGGGTAGCAAACCATTGAATGGAAAATACTCCCCTGCCACTCAAATAAATATGGATTAATAATTTTTTTAACTTCAAGTACATGTAATAGCATGTCTCCTAACTAAACTTCACAATGGAGATGCACAAATTTAGATATCCCAGAGTCTTGAGGGATCAATTCTTCTCTACTCTGCTGGTCAAAATGGGAGCTAATGGGGTCAAGTTGTCAGGGAGTCTCAAAGCACACATCACTTGTTAAATAAAGGTGCAGTGACCCCAGACTGGTGGTGTTACCAACCTCCAGTTACTGGGTACAGAGCTGCAAGGATTCTCCTCAGTAATGCACATCCCAGTAATAGCTATTTGGTCTGGTTTGAAGGGTAGGAGGGTCAAGCCAAAATCTGCTAGTTTTCAGGTAAGGAATAATGCATCTTTGAAATTTTACAGAAACTAATTTCAACAAGAAGGGTTTTTTTTTAAGATTTATTTATTTATTTGAAAGTCAGAATTACAGAGAGAGAGGGAGTGACAGGGAGAGAGACCTTGCATCTGCTGGTCCACTCCCCACATAGTCGCAATGGCTGGCCCTGGGCCAGGGAAAAGACAGGAGCTAGGAGCTTCTTCTAGGTCCCTCACATGGGTGCAGGGGCCAAGCTCTTTGGCCATCCTCCATTGCTTTTCCCAGGCCATTAGCAGGGAGCTGAATTGGAAGCGGAGCAGCCAGTACATGAACTGGCACCCATATGAGATGCTGGCATTGCAAATGGTGGCTTTACCCACTAAGCTATAACACTGGCTCCTCACCAAAGAGGTCTTAAAAGATGTATGGATGGGCAACTCATGTCAGAAGCCTCAGATTATCCCTGACATAGTACAAAATAGTGTTAATTGTTAGATTAACAACGGGAATCACTGTGCACTAACTTCCCATGCAGGACCTCTGTCCTCAATGAGTTGTATCATGAGAATTAACAGAAAAACTTGTTCTCAAAGATTTATTTTGTTTTAGTGTACTAAGTGGAGGATATCCTTATGTCTGGGAAGTTTTAATTATGCCTAAGTGTCCAACTCCATAGCTTGTTTTCCTAGGTGCTTCCTTAATTAATGATAAAACTTGTTCTCAAGGACTTACTTTCTTTTAATGTATTAAGTGGAGGATATTCTTAGGTCCCTTAAGTTATGGTTATGTCTAAGTGCCCACAAAAGGTGTATCATTCTTGGGTGCTTCTTTAAAGTTATTGAAGTTTTTTTTTTTTTTTTAAAAAAGAAGTGAAATTAACTTCAAGATGCAATGACTTTGAACAGCCCTTGTCTCAACTATTGAGGAACAGTTTGTGTGTGTGTGTGTGTGTGCAAATTGTTGAACTCTACTTATTATAGAGTTGGTTTTCTGTGCATAAAATTAATTGAAAATGGAGCTTAGTGGAGAATGAGACTGGGAATGGGAGAGGGAGGAGGAAGAAAAGGAGGAAGGGTGGGAAGAATCACTATATTTCATGTGGCTACTGCTGTGGCCTAGCTGGTAAAGCCACTACCTGCAGTGCCAGCATCCTATATAGGTGCTGGTTCGAGTCCTAGTCACTCCACTTCTGATCCAGCCCTCTGCTATAGCCTGGAAAAGCAGTAGAAGATGGCCCAAGTCCTTGGGCCCCTGCATCCATGTGGGAGACCTGGAAGAAGCTCCTGGCTCCTGGCTTTGGATAGGTGCAGCTCAAGCCTTTGTGGCTGATTGGGGAGTGAACCAGCGGATGGAAGAGTTCTCTCTCTGTCTCTCTCTCTCTGCCTCTGCCTCTCTGTCACTCTGCCTTTCAAATAAATAATAAATAAATCTTTTTTTAAAAAGAATCACAGTATTTCTTTTTTTTTCCTGACAGGCAGGGTTTAGACTGTGAGAGAGAGAGACAGAGAGAAAGGTCTTCCTTCCATTGGTTCACCCCCCAAATGGCTGCTATGGCTGGGGCACTGCACCGATCAGAAGCCAGGAGTCAGGTTCTTCTCCTGGTCTTCCATGTGGGTGCAGGGCCCAAGCACTTGGGCCATCCTCCACTGCCTTCCCGGACCACAGCAGAGAGCTAGACTGGAAGAGGAGCAACTGGAACAGAATCCAGCGCCCCAACCGGGACTAGAACCCTGGGTTCCGGCGCTGCAGGTGGAGGATTAGCCAAGTGAAACATGGCACCAGCCCACAATCACTGTATTTCTAAAGTTGTACTTATGAAGTGCATGAAGTTTGTGTTCCTTAAATAAAAAGTTTCTTTGGTAAAAAAAATAAAAGAGGGATGGGGAGGAAAAAAAAAAGGTGTGTTGAAGATATGCCTACATACTGGCCAATAAAAAAAAAAGACTGATGGAGCCACCAAAATTACACCAAATCAAGTAATAATACCAAATTTAATGGTTTTTCCTCATTGCCACAGATTTTTTTAAGATCCTATTTATTCTTTTTTTAAAGGTTTATTTATTTATTTGAAAGGCAGAGTTACAGAGAGGCAGAGGCAGAGAGAGAGTTCTTCCATTCACTGGTTCACTCCCCAGATGGCCACAACAGCCAGAGCCACACTTATCTGAAGCCATGAGCCAAGAGTTTCTGATCTTACACATGGGTGCAGGGTCCCAAGTACTTGGAGCATTCTCCACTGCTTTCCCAGGCCATAGCAGAGAGCTGGACTGGAAGTGGAGCAGCCAGGACTTGAACTGGTGCCCATATGGGATGCCGGCACTGCAGGCAGCACCTTACCTGCTATGCCACAGCGCTGGCCCCCTACTATTTATTGTCCTAATATTTTTTTATTTTTTAAGATTCATTTTATTTATTTGAAAGACAGAGTTACAGAGAGAGGTAGAGACAGAGAGAGAGGTCTTCCATCCGCTGGTTCACTCCCCAGATGGCCACAATGGCCAGAGCTGCGCCAATCCAAAGCCAAGAGCCAGGATCTTCTTCTGGGTCTCCCACATGGGTACAGGGGCCCAAGGACTTGGGCCATCTTCTACTGCTTTCCCAGGCCACAGCAGAAAGCTGAATGGGAAGAGGAGCAGCCGGGTCTAGAACTGGCACCCATATCTGATGCTGGTGCTTCAGGCCAGGGCTTTAACTCGCTGCCCCACAGCACTGGCCCCTATTTATTCTTGACTTAACAGATTACCTTTCTTTTTTTAAAAAAAAGTTGTATTTAATTCATTTGGAAGGCAGAGTTGCAGGGAGACAAGGAGAGACAGAGAAAGAGAGTGAGAGGGAGGGAGAGAGAGATCTTCTATCTACTGGTTTACTCCCCAGATGGCCATAAAGGCCAGGGCTGGGCCAAGCCAAAGTCAGGAGCAGGAGCTTTATCTGGGTCTCCCACATGAATGTCAGGACTCAAGCATTTGGATCATCTGCTGCTTTCCCAGACACATTAGCAGAGAGCTGGATTGGAAATAGAGCAGCTGGTTAATGAACCAGTGCTCATAGGGGATGCAGGCATTGCAGGTGATGGCTTAACCAGTGACAGCACAACATGGGCCGCATCATTACCACAGATTAATTCACTTCCCCTGCATCCTATCTGTAGCTATCGAATGGTGCATCTTCAGATCTTCTTCCCTCCCCATGTGGCAGAAACACTGCCTGCCTTCCCCAAAACCAGGATTTGATCTCAAAGGCTCTGGTTTCATGAGTGTGAGGCAAAGCTGAGGGTGGGGAAAACACAAAAAAAGTAGAAAAGAGGCTGTGCTATGGAGTAGCCAGTAAAGCTGTTGCCTGCAGTGTCAGCATCCATACAGGTTCAAGTCCCAGCTGTTTGGGTTCCCTGTCACCCCACATGAGATACCTAGAAAAAGCTCCTGGCTTCTGACTGGCCCAATTCCAGCTGTTGTGGCCATTTGGGGAGTGAACCTGTGAATGGAGGATCTCTCTTTCTGTCTCCTTTTCTCTCTCTGTAACTCTGCCTTTCAAATAGATAAATAAATATTTTTAAAAGTGCTCTTTAAAACATTTAAATATATCAAATTTTTAGAAAAAATTATAGGATCAAAATGAGGAGAAAAATACTTCTAGGGAGTACAATGAAAGATGAAAACCTAGAGAAAGAATTAAACAAACTAGAATACTGATTTGAGGGGACAGGTGTTCAGCCTGGTGGTTAAGATGCTCACATCCCACACCAAAGTACCTGGGTTCAAGTCCCAGCTCCTCATCATACTCTAGCTTCCTGCTATTGCATATCTTTTTTTTTCAACTTTTATTTAATGAATATAAATTTCCAGTATACAGCTTATGGATTACAATGGCTTCCCCTTCCCATAATTTCCCTCCCACCCGCAACCCTCCCCTCTCCCGCTCCCTCTCCCCTTCCATTCACATTAAGATTCATTTTCAATTCTCTTTATATACAGAAGATCAATTTAGTATACATTAAGTAAATATTTCAACAGTTTGCACCCACATAGAAACACAAAGTGAAACATACTGTTTGAGTACTAGTTATAGCATTAAATCAAAATGTACAGTACATTAAGGACAGAGATCCCACATCAGGAGCAAGCGCACAGTGGCTCCTGTTGTTGACCCAACAAATTGACACTCTAGTTTATGGCACCAGTAACCACCCTAGGCTGTCGTCATGAGTTGCCAAGGCTATGGAAGCCTTCCAAGTTCACCGACTCTGATCATATTTAGACAAGGTCATAAAAGACAGGGTGAGGATAGTAACCAATGATCCTAAGAGTGGCATTTACCAGGTCTGAACAATTATACAGCATTAAGTGGGGAAGAGGACCATCAGTACACACAGGTTGGGAGTAGAGCCATTGGTGGTAGAGTAGAGGTTATGATTACAAAGGAATGAGGCCCAAGTGCACTAGACAGGGTCTAGAACAAAGGACAGAGTCATTATTAGAGGAGCTAAGAAAGGTGTTGTCTAAGCTACAAGTAAGTTTTCTGATTGAGAGGCAAATGGAACCTGATAGAAGGGGCTTGATAATAATCTGGTGGGCTTTAGGCCTTGTAAGTTAAGAGGCCCAGACCTATCTATCTCTTCACATGGGGTATATCCTAAGGGAGGTGTGAACCTCCTAGGGGAAGGCACTCTGTTGACTTTCATTACTTGGCTGGCCTGGGAGGAGAGCTGGCCAGGTAAAGGCAGGTGGCATCTCTAACAAGAAATTTACAGTTCTGCCTGCAATGTTGCTGACCCTACTTGACCATCCCCTCAGCTGCAGTGGTCACTTTGGAAGTTGGGCTGAGTGAAGGGCTTTTCAGCTTGGAGCCAATAAGATCTGTGGCTCTGACCTGGGCATCCTTCGACTCCAGGGCAGGTCCATTTCCAGTGACCCAACTCTTGGCAGAGCTGCCAGGGCTCTTCACAAGCTGACTTCTGCTGAAGCCCAGGCTTACCACATTGAAAGCCACTGCAGTGGACTGGCCTGTTGGGTCTCCTTGAGGGCAGATCACCGTACAGATCAGCCATTAATAGGCCTGCCACCCATTGCTTCTGATGCCTAGCTTTCTTTTCCTCCTGGTTTGTGTTAAAGCAGACCAGAGGATGCAAGTCAAGGGAGTGCCCAAGTCCCATCTCTAATCTTCGGTGGCCTGAACTACAAGTCTATAGTCACAGGCATGTTCTGTAGTAGTTTTTCTAAGGTAGACAATGCCCATGAGGAAAATTATATTCTCACTTTAAAACTTTCTTTCCCTTTGGTCTGAAAGGGAGGTTTTTTTTTTCTACTTACTGTATACTTCGCTGATGGCGAAGTGAATCTAGCTATGAGATTATTATTTAAGCTCTTATTTTGGCTATGCTATTACAGAAAAATGTTAGCCATCTCTTATAAGGTCTAAAGATTAAATTGTGCATCCTACAGATTCCTTCATAATAGAATTAGTTCCCTACCTTGAAGAGAATAGAGAAATGAAAGAACAAGTTGGGCTTAGAATAGAGAAATGAGGGAGCAAGTCCTAGATCACTTGCTGACAATAGCAATATCACATGAATACTTAGCAAACCGTTTCAACCATTAGATAACAGCTTAAGAAAACATTTACCAGAAGGTCCAATGCCTTCTATAAATTTTAAGAATCATGTATTTGAAAACACCTCTTAAATATCTAAGATGGTGTAGTTTGTTTAACCAGTAAACTTAAGCACAACCATATAAAATGTTTTTAGTTTCTTTCTACCAACAAGTTTAAAACATATGATACACAGATTCAGGTCACACAAATTAAAATGTATCTTTGATTGATTTTAGCAGCTTAAATTTATGGACAATCTTATCTAAAAGCCATTTAAAATAAAACTCTTAATAAAATTTCCCCATGTGGACATACAATATGTACGCACATATAACATAGCATAATAGACCAATATCAAAATCCAAAATATCTGGTTGAACTAAGATTCCTTAAAATCATGACATAACATAGACCAAATTTGATCATTGTTTCAAGGTGATTATTCAAGTCTTTGAAAATAAGCACATAGTTAAATAACCCATAGCTCTTAATAAAAATTCAGCTGTTTTTGAACAATTAGAATTTAACAGACATCAAGAGAACATAATCGATTACTTTAACACATTGCTCTAACAGTGCATCAGAGTTTAATTCTATGTCAAAGAGAAATTGAGCTTCCTGTGATCTTTTGCTGTGAGGTTTCCTTCCTTTACCTTCTTTCATATTGGTGACCATGTTTCTGTGTTTCTGTGTGTAACACATCTTTAAGCATCTTTTGCAGGGCAGGATGAGTGGCAACAAATTCTTTCAGTTTCTGTTTGCTATGAAAAGTCTTAATTTCACCTTCATTCACAAATGAGAGCTTTGCAGGATATAATATTCTGGGCTGGCAGTTTTTCTCTCTTAGTACCTGGGCTATGTCTCGCCATTCCCTTCTAGCTTGTAGGCTTTCTGATGAGAAGTCTGCTGTGAGTCTAATTGGAGATCCTCTGAGAGTCATCTGACGTTTCTCTCTTGCACCTTTTAGAATCTTTTCTTTATGTTTCACTGTGGTGAGTTTGATTACAATGTGTCGTGGTGAGTATCTCTTTTGGTCATGTTTATTAGGGGTTCTATAAGCTTCCTGTACTAAGATGCCTCTGTCCTTCTCCAAACCTGGGAAATTTTCTGCTAGTATCTCACTGAAAATGCCTTCTAATCCTTTCTCCCTCTCCATGCCTTCAGGAACTCCTAGAACCCGAATGTTAGATTTTTTAATAGTATCCTGTAGATTCCTGACAATATTTTTTAGATTTCTGATTTCTTCTTCTTTTCTTTGATTTGATTGTTTCCTTTCCTGTTCTCTGTCTTCTAAGTCTGATATTCTCTCTTCTGCTTCGCCCATTCTGTTTTTAAGGCTCTCTAATGTGTTTGTCATTTGATCTATTGAATTCTTCATTTCATTATGATTTCTCGTCACAATCACCATTTCTTGTTCCACTAGTTGTTTCATTTCATTTTGATTCCTCCTTAATATTTCGCTTTCACGAGAGAGATTTTCTATCTTGTCCATGAAGGATTTCTGTAATTCAAGAATTTGTTTTTGAGAACTTCTTAATGTTCTTATCAATTTTTTGAGATCTGCTTCTTGCATTTCTTCTATCTCATCATCTTCATAATCTTGAGTTGGGGTGTCTTTTTCATTTGGGGGCGTCATAGTGTCTTCCTTGTTCTTGTTACCTCGGTTTTTGCGTTTGTTGTTTGGCATGTTGGAGATATTTGGTTTCTTCACTGTGGTGTTTTTTTTTTCTTGTTATACTATGACTCTAGATTAAGTGGACTGTCTGCTTTTGGTGGAGCCTTAGAGGCTTGAGATGGGTGTGGACTGAGAGCTGTGTTTGGTTCCTCAGGGTTGAGGGTGTGTCAAGATGACACTCCCAGGTTAGGTGTGGTAAATGTCTCTTTCTTTTGTTGATTCAAAAGGGAAGTAATTCCGCACAGCTGAATGTAATTGGAGGTAGTTAGCAGGCGAGTGATATACCCACAGGAGCCAGAGATTGGAAGCTCTTTCCCAAGGACCACACAGGGAATCTCTGCTGCCCTCGGTGTGGGCTCCAATTCTCCTGCAGTCTCCCACTGGGTTGCCAAGTTAGATGCTAATCTCCAGTTATTTCACCCCTCCCCCCAGAGTCAGGTTTTTCTGCTAGGCTCAGGGCCAGTGCAGACCTGAGGTCGCCCTGCTTATGACGTATGTCCAAAATGGCGCCTGCTCTTTGTCTTGCTCGCCATTGAGGGGTGAGCGGAGAGAGAGAAACTCGTGTCCGTTTCGGTCACTTTTTTTTTTCCCCTCTCTCTCTTCTAGTTAGCCTGGTGAACTTTTCCCCACGGAGTTTCAAGCCTCGTTCCCTCTAGCCTCCTCTTTCCGCTTGCCCGCTGGTGTCTGGGGCTATGGAGGTTCAGCTCACCTCGCGTTCCAGCGCTGGTGCGTTGAGTCTGCTGCTGGTGTCCCGAACTTGGGCTCCCACGCTCTCCACGCAGGTCCACTGTGAGTCACTAGTTCCGGAAGAGTTTCCTCTGCTGTTTCTTCCCCTACTCTTCCTTGACCCTGCAGTATCTCCACTTTTATTAACCTGTGTCTTGCCGAAGAATATCAACGTGCTCCCTTCCTATTCCGCCATCTTGGATTTCCCTCCAAATATGCTATTGCATATCTTGGAAAGTGACAGTAAGGGCTCATGTAGGTGGGTCTCTGCCACCCTCATGGGAGACCCAGATTGGGTTCCTGGTTCTTGGCTTTA
This sequence comes from Lepus europaeus, assembly GCF_033115175.1. Classification (NCBI taxonomy): domain Eukaryota; kingdom Metazoa; phylum Chordata; class Mammalia; order Lagomorpha; family Leporidae; genus Lepus; species Lepus europaeus. The sequence goes on from NC_084849.1 coordinate 29,776,251, forward strand.
GCCCACCAGTCATTACAGGCATTTGAGAAGTGAGCTAGCATATGGGAGTTCTTTGCCTATCTCTGTTTCTCTCTCTTAAATAATAATAATAATAATAATAATAATAATAATAATAATAAATAATAATAATAATATGTTTGGGAGGCAAAAAGCCAAAACTGGAATTCTAAAAGAGAAGGCAAAGAAAATGGAAGGGCAATAATCAGTAAAGAAGTACAAAGATCTTTTCTTTCTCTTTTTTTTCTTTTTTCTTTCTTTCTTTGAGGTTTTATGTATTTATCTGAGAGACAGAGCCAGAGAAAGAGAGAGATCTTCCATCCGCTGGTTCATTCTTCAAATGGCCACAATGGCCAGAGCTGAGCTGAGCTGAAGCCAATAGCCAGGAGCTTCTTTTGGGTCTCCCATGTGGGTTCAGGGGCCCAAGGACTTGGGCCATCCTCTGCTGCTTTCCCAGGCCATAAGCAGAGAGCTGAATTGGAAGAGCAGCAGCTTGGACTAGATCTGGCATGCATATGAGATGCTAATGCCTCAGGTGGAGGCTTAGCCCACACCACAGTGCCAGCCCCAAGGATATTTTCTAAAACTGAAAGACATGAACTTCCAAATTAAAAATGGGCACTAAATGCACAGACAGGTACCACACACAAAGGAACATTGAGGGCAAAGAGAATATTCTAGCTTTCTTCAAAAAGAAAAACAGTTTACATACAAAGGGTGGGGAAGTAGGATGACATCGAAATTCTCAAGGGCAAGCTGTAAATTACTGCATGTAGATCATAAGAACTGTCTTCCAGATTCTGAAAAATTAGACTGCCAGTAGAAATCCTGTAAACTGGAGATCTTCAGAGTCTCAAAAAATTAACTCTTTTCCACCCCACTTCGGGGAGCTTCTTGTGACTATGCATCACTAAATGACAGAAAAACCCAAGAAAAAGCACCATATGGCTTCCAGAACATGTGAGCTCCAACAGAGGAAATCAAGCCCTGAGATGAGGAAAAAGGAAAATCCCCAGACAACAGTGGGGAAGGAGCCAAGAAGCAGGAGAGTGGAGCTCTCCAGAGCAAAATCCCAGAAAGAAGCAAGGAGGAGGGTGTGGGAGACCAGCAGAGAATTAGAGAGTGATTTAGGCAGAGAAGATATTAATTTTCAGGGCCAGCATTGTGGCACAGCGGGTTAACACCCTGTCCTGAAATGCTGGCATCCCATATGGGCGCTGGTTCCAGTCTCGGCTGTTCCTTTTCTGATCTGCTCTCAGCTATGGCTTGGGAAAGCAGAAGATGGCCCAAGTCCTTGGGCCCCTGCACCCACATGGGAGACCTGGAGAAGGCTCCTGGCTTTGAATAGTTTCAGCTCCAGTCACTGTGGCCAATTGGAGAGTGAACCATCAGATGGAAGACTCTCCTCCCCACCCCACCCCCCACCTCTTCTCTCTGTGTAACTCTGACTTTCAAATAAATAAATAAATCTTTTTTATAAAAAAGGAAATATTAATTTTCTTCTTTTTGCTTATGGGAAGAAAAGTGTCAGAAAGAGAATGTATCAGAATACATTACGAATAGACTAATATTTTGTGAATAATAGGATCACTGTAATTTACCCAGAAACTACTACATTTTATGAAAAAAGATGGAAAAAAGTAAATATTGGTAAGTGCCAAAAGAATTAAACTCTCATCTCCCATGGTAAGAAGTCAACAGACAATTTATAAAATTAACAATCCAAGAAACAAAGCTGGCATTATGGTACAGCATGGTTAAGCCACCATGTGTTACACCCTGAATCCCATATGAGCTCTTGTTTGAGTCTCAGCTGCTCCACTTCCCATCAAGCTCCCTGCAAATGCACATGGGAAAGCAGTGAAAGATGGCCCAAGTGCTTAAGTACTTGGGCCCCTGCCACCCATCTGGGAGACCTGGTTGGAGTTCCTGGCTCCTGGCTTTAACCTGGCCCAGCCGTGGCCATTGCAGCCATTTGGGGAGTAAACCAACAGATGGAAGATCTGTCTCTCACTCTCTCTATTTCTTGCTCTCTTTCTCTCTGTCTCTGGAACTTTACCTTTCAAATAAAGAAATCTATTTTTTTTTAAAGACAGAGGTTGGGGCTAGTGCATCTTTAACACAAAATACATCATCTTTAACACAATATGAATGATGACACTTCATCATTTTAAATAGTGTCATTTTTGTTTAGAATGACTTTTTTACTGTTCATTGCTCATTTATAAGCACATTTTCATTTGGCAGGGTTTGCTAGTCATCATTATCTGAATTTATTTCTCCACCATTGTACATGCTGTAATTTAATTCTTAACATGTTTCAGTTTGTCTTTTGAATTTTGTCATAACTATCTTTCCTATGCTGAGTTTTCTTTTGTTTTATTTATTTATTTATTTTGGTGCTTTTATTACCCCCTGCTGGCTGTTCCTGGGTCTCCAGGTATACAGGCAGCACCCCTGGTCCCACAGCCTTTGGAGGCTGCCGGCCTCACCCTGGCTGTTAGCTCCACGGAACGAAGCTGCTGCCCCGATCCTTGCAGGATCCAGTCCCCATGCAGGAGCATCTCGGGGGGTGGGGGAGGCCCTGGATGAACCTGAGTCCCAGCACCACCAGCTGGGAAGGACTCTTGGGAAGCAGGAGGTGGAAGCAGAGTGGCCCCAAGTCTCCAGAGGGCTTGGCTGGCACGCTGGCTGGAGTCTGCAGGTCAGGGGAGGCTACACACGTGCCCAAGTCATTGGTGAGCTGCAGGCAGACAGCTTGATGAGATGTCCCCTCCGACTTTGAGGAGAAGTGGCTCAGTTCACTGACGGACTCCGAAAAACTGGCCGCAGCAGTGCAGAGGCTGGCCAGAGCCTGGGCCAGGGACCTGTGCCCAGACCACTGCCTGGTGAGGGCTCTTCTAGCTTCTCTTTGTCAAGGGAGCTCTGAAGTTCTGAAACCAGACCTGGGAAGGCACAGTGGAAAGGGAGAGAGGGAGAGGAGGAGAAGGAAAGAAAAGACATTTTCAGATTAAACCCAATGCCATCATTAGCATCACCAAACAGTATGTGATCAGAGTTAAACATCCATCAAATAAGATGGCAACTCATGACTAGAGCCTAGGGAGATTACTGACGCCATGAACAGGAGTGTCAAATTGTTAAGTCAGCAACAGGAGTCACTGTGTACTTACACCCCATGTGGGATCTGTCCTTAATGTGTTGTCTAATGTGAAGTGATGCTATAACTAGTACTGAAACAGTATTTTTACACTTTGTGTTTCTGTGTGGGTACAAACTGATGAGGTCTTTACTAATTATATACTGAATTGATCTTCTGTATATAAAGAGAATTGGAAATGAAAAAAAAAACAAGCTGGTGTTAAATTGGAAATGGCATAGAAAATTAATTAATTTGAAAAAATATTATGTAGGATCTCTGTCTTTAATGTGCTGTACATTGTTATTTAATGCTATAATTAGTACTCCAATGGTAGTTTTTTCACTTTATGTTGCTAGATGGGCAAACTGTTGAAATCTTTACCTAATATATACTAAACTGATCTTCTGTATATAAAGAGAATTGAAAATGAATCTTTATGTGAATGGAAGGGGAAAGGGAGTGGGAAAGGGGAGGGTTGTGGGCGGGAGGGAAGTTATGGGAGGGGGGAAGCCATTGTAACCCATAAGCTGTACTTTGGAAATTTATATTCATTAAATAAAAGTTTAATAAAGAAATTTTAAAAAAAGATTCTAGTACTGAGAATGAAAGCAAAATCCTTAGCTGGGATGATTCAAATCACCCTGTGTCCCAACATGCCTTTTGGCTAGTTGTCCCCACAGTACACCATGTGGTAACCTGGCAGGCCAGGCCCTCAGTGTGGCTCTCGTGCCTGACCTGACCCTCAGGTCAGCCTCAGTACTGGCACTTCCAGCCCCTCCCCTTTATCTTGTCAACCACAGCTTAGCCTTTTCGACCTAGACCATCTCAAACATGCCTCTCCAGGGGCTGGCACTGTGGCATAGTGCAGTGCCAGCATCCCATATGGGGGCAAGCTTGAGTCCTGGCGGCTCTGCTTCCAATCCAGCTCTCTGCTATGGCCTGGGAAAACAGTGGAAAATAGCCCAAGTCCTTGAGCCCCTGTACCCATGTGGGAGACCCAGAAGAAGCTCCTGGCTTCTGGCTTCAGATCAGCGCAGCTCTGGCCATTGTAGCCAATTGGGGAGTGGACCAGTAGATGAAGACCTCTCTCTCTCTGCCTTTCCTTCTCTCTCTGTGTAACTCTGACTTTGAAATTAAAAAATGCATCTCCAGTCCTATCAGGCAGGTAAAATTTAATTTTTTAAAAATTTATTTCTTCTTTTTTCTCAGAATTTTTTAAAAAAATATTTATTTACTTATTTCATGTATTCCTTTTTTATTTAATAAATATAAATTTACAAAGTACAACTTTTAAATTGTTGCAGCATTTTCGCCCATAACCTTCCACCCACCTGCAACCATCCCATCTCCCACTCCCTCTCCTATCCCATTCTTCATCAAGACTCATTTTCTTTCTTTCTTTCTTTCTTTCTTTTTTTGGACAGGCAGAGTGGATAGTGAGAGAGAGAGACAGAGAGAAAGGTCTTCCTTTTTGCCATTGGTTCACCCTCCAATGGCCGCTGCGGCCGGCACATCTCGCTGATCTGAAGCCAGGAGCCAGGTGCTTCTCCTGGTCTCCCATGCGGGTGCAGGGCCCAAGGACTTGGGCCATCCTCCACTGCCTTCCTGGGCAATAGCAGAGAGCTGGCCTGGAAGAGGGGCAACCGGGATAGAATCCGGCGCCCCAACCAGGACTAGAACCCAGTGTGCCGGTGCTGCAAGGCGGAGGATTAGCCTGTTAAGCCACAGCGCTGGCCAAGATTCATTTTCAATTATCTTTATATACACAAGATCAACTTAGTATATACTAAGTAAAGATTTCAACAGACTGCACGCACACAGCCACACAAAATATAGAGTACTGTTTGAGTAGTAGTTTTACCATTAATTCTCATAGTACAACACATTAAGGACAAAGATCCTACATGGGGAGTAGGTGCACAGTGACTCCCATTGTTGTTTTAAGAATTGACAGTCTTATTTATGAAGTCAGTAATCACACAAGGCTCGTGTCATGAGCTGCCAAAGGCTATGGAAGCCTCTTGAGTTCACCAGCTCTGAACTTATTTAGACAAGGCCATATCAAAGTAGAAGTTCTCTCCTCCCTTCAGAGAAAGGTACCTCCTTCTCCAATGGCCTGTTCTTTCCACTGAGATCTCATTCATGGAGATCTTTCATTTAGGGCATTTTTTTTTTGGCCAGAGTGTTTTGGCTTTCCATGCCTGAAATACTCTCATGAGCCTTTTAGACAGATCTGAATGCCTTAAGGGCTGATTCTGAGGCCAGAGTGCTGTTTAGAGCATTTGCCATTCTATGAGTCTGCTGAGTATCCTGCTTCCCCCATAGGATCATTCTCTCCCTTTTAATTCTATCCTTCATTATTTGCAGACAGTGGTCTTATTTGTGTAGTTTCTTTGACACTTATCCTATCTTTTTGATCAATTATGTCATGTATTCCATACAGCTTTAAGAACATAATGATATGTCACACCCTCCCTCCTTCCCACCCTCATGCCTTCTCTTATTTTTCTTGTGTTTTTTTCAATGACATACTTTACTTTACTCTGCTCATGCTGTGCATGCCTCTCATAATTTTTTTTTATTTTTGACAGGCAGAGTGGACAGTGAGAGAGAGACAGAGAGAAAGGTCTTCCTTTTGCCATTGGTTCACCCTCCAATGGCCGCCACGGTAGGTGCGCTGTGGCCGGTGCACCGCGCTGATCCGATGGCAGGAGCCAGGTGCTTCTCCTGGTCTCCCATGGGGTGCAGGCGACCAAGGACTTGGGCCATTTCTACTGCTTTCTGAGGCCATAGCAGAGAGCTGGATTGGCAGTGGCGCAGCTGGGACTTGAACCAGCACCCATATGGGATGCCAGCATTGCAGGTGGCAGTTTTAACTATTTTATTTTTTCCTGACAGGCAGAGTTACACTGTGAGAGAGAGAGACAGAGAGAAAGATCTTCCTTTTGCCATTGGTTCACCCTCCAATGGCTGCTGTGGCTGGCGCGCTGTGCTGATCCGAAGCCAGGAGCCAGGTGCTTCCTCCTGGTCTCCTATGTGAGTGCAGGGCCCAAGCACTTGGGCCATCCTCCACTGCCTTCCCAGACCACAGCAGAGAGCTGGACTGGAAGAGGAGCAACTGGGACAGAACCAGCGTCCCAATCAGGACTAGAACCCAGAGTACTTGTGCTGCAGGTGGAGGATTAGCCAAGTGAGCCATGGTGCTGGCCAGTTTTAACTGTTACACCAAAGCACCAGACCCATTTTGCTCATTCTTGAATGCATTCTTTTTTTTTTTTTGACAGGCAGAGTAGATAGTGAGAGAGAGAGAGAGAGGGGGAGAGAGAGAGAGAAAGGTCTTCCTTTTTGCCGTTGGTTCACCCTCCAATGGCCGCTACGGCCGGCACATCTCGCTGATCCGAAGCCAGGAGCCAGGTGCTTCTCCTGGTCTCCCACGCGGGTGCAGGGCCCAAGGACTTGGGCCATGCTCCACTGCCTTCCAGGGCCATAGAAGAGAGCTGGCCTGGAAGAGGGGCAACTGGGATAGAATCCGGCACCCCAACCAGGACTAGAACCCGGTGTGCCAGTGCCGCAAGGCAGAGGATTAGCCTGTTAAGCCATGGCGCCAGCCTTGAATGCTTTATCCTTGAAGATTTTTTCATTTCTTTTTAGCTTTGACACTGGCTTTTTCATGCACACATACCCATTGCTTCCTTCCAACTCTGGACCGAGAAGAGAATGTTAAATATGCCCCCTAACCAAGCCTACAGGGCACCCTGTCTCCTAGTCAGTCACCTCCAGCCTCCCTGGGCCTATGCCTCCATCAGTGCACACCTGAGACTTTGTTTTCCCCACAACAAAATGTCAGACTCCCCTGCAAGCTTGTGAGGTCTGACTGATGCAACAGATGCAAGTAACTAGTTGGCTTCCTTGCTGCACCATACTCTGTATGCACAGCTTTTGTTAGTTATTATAGGGTGCTCTCATTTCCATAATCAAGAGGCAATACAGACACCTCTTGGTAGATGTCTGCTCCCACCACAAACCCTTGTTTGATTTTCATCCCTCTGTGTGCAAAACACAACCCCTCTCCTTTTCCCATCAGACTGCTGCCTGCTCAGCATTTTGGAGCAAACACCCCTCAAAGCCCAGTCCCAGCTCCTGGACAGGCTCCCACTCACTCCCCAGTCCCAGGAACACCAGGGTGGCCCAGGCCTCTGTAAGTGCAGTGTCAGCCCCAGGCTGCCCTGTGCACTTCTAATGGCAAGGGATAATGATTTACCCAACATTTTCTTTGCAAGACAAACATTCAATTCTTCCACCTGGGGAGGCTTTTGCAGAAATACAAACCTGCTCTCTGCCAGACACACTGCAGCCCCAGGCAGGGCCTAGCTAGTGGCCCTTTGCCAAAACAATCCTGTTTTCCCTCCCTGCAAGGAACCTGAAGCTGTGTCACAGTATCTGATGTACAAAATGTCAGGATTTCCTGTGCTGGTTCCAGGAGCTACAAGCTTTAACTGGGAACCATTTGCTTAACTTTTGAAGCTATTCTTTCGTCTATAAAATGGTCATGAGGTTGTCCTACACAGTAGGGTTGTTTGGGCTTCAAGGAGATAAGGATTAGAAAGTGTTCAGGAGGAGGCCAGCACTGTGGTGTAGCGAGTAAGGCCTCTGCCTGCAGTGCCAGCAACCCATACGGGCACTGGTTCAAGACCCGGCTGCTCCACTTCCCATCCAGCTCTCTGCTGTGGCCTGGGAAAGCAGTAGTAGATGGTCCAAGTGCCCTGCACCTATGTGGCAGACCTGGAAGAAGCTCCTGGCTCCTGACTTCAGATCAGCGCAGCTCCAGCCATTGCAGCCAACTGGGGAGTGAACCAGTGGATGGAAGACATCTCTCTCTCTCTATCTGCCTCTCCTCTCTCTCTGTGTAATGCTTTTCAGAAAAATAAATAAGTCTTAAAAAAGTATTCAGGAGGTCTAAAGTGTGCCTGCTCCTCCTTCCCTTGCTTTGCATCTCTCTGAGGCCAAATGATAAAAGACTTTCTCTATGCTTTGCTTCCAAACCTGGGACAACCTCAACTTCTGTTATCTGGCTCATTATGTGTAGATTGGAACAGAAGGGTTCCACAGGAAAGAAGATAGAGAAATTAACTTGGGAAACTCCTAAAAACAGAATGTCCTGCCCTCACCTTCCAGGTCTCCCTTTATCTAGCCTTGGGAATTTGTCCATGCTTTCCCCTTTTGGGTTGTGATAGATTTAAATCTCTCTGGGGTTATGCAAGTTTTTTTTAAAGTAAAACTCTTCACACATAACAGTGTGTGGTGCAAAACAAACCCTCCCAGGATGCTCCCCCTTTACTCAGATAGGTCCTGATTTACTGCACCATCTTAATCAAGCACCTCCCAAAGGTCAGGGAAGAAAATGGGAAATAAGACAAAAGATCTGCCTGGGAGAAGCTGACAGACCACAGGGGAACATTTGTGGGAGGAGGAAAGACATAACAAGCAGAGACAGCTGCTAGAATGGGAGACCCCACTCTCTGTAAGCATGCTGTGGACAACCACCTGGGAGAATTTCAGAACTCCCTAGGGCCAGATCAATATGTCAGATACAGGTCATACAGGTCACAGGGCAGAGAAGTAGGGACAAGGCCAAGGGCAGTACAGAACAGGTGGTCTGAAGACTGGGGTCACCCAGGAGTAGGAAAGCTTCCACACCCCCAGGTGCTCCATGTGAAGATTCAACCAGCTGCAGAATGAAAATGTTTGGGAGGGAGAGCGGCAAGATGGTGGAATAGGAAGGGAGCACATTGATAGTTCGTCAAGACACACGTTAATAAAAGTGGAGATACTGCAGGATCAAGGAAGAGTAGGGGAAGAAACAGCAGAGGAAACTCTTCTGGAACTAGTGATTCACAGTGGACCTGCGTGGAGAGCGTGGGAGCCCAAGTTCGGGACACCAGCGGCAGACTCAACGCACCAGCGCTGGAACGCGAGGTGAGCCGAACCTCAATAGCCCGAGACACCGGCGGGCAAACGGAAAGAGGAGACTAGAGGGAACGAGGTTTGAAACGCCGTGGGGAAGAGTTCACCAGGCTAACTAGAAGAGAGAGAGGAAAAAAAAAAGTGACCGATACGGACACGAGTTACTCTCTCTCCTCTCACCTCTCAAAGGCGAGCAAGACAAAGAGCAGGCGCCATTTTGGACATACGTCATAAGCAGGGCGACCTCAGGTCTGCACCGGCCCTGAGCCTAGCAGAAAAACCTGACTCTGGGGGGAGGGGTGAAATAACAGGAGATTAGCATCTAACTTGGCAACCCAGTGGGAGACTGCAGGAGAATTGGAGCCCACACCGAGGGCAGCAGAGATTCCCTGTGTGGTCCTTGGGAAAGAGCTTCCAATCTCTGGCTCCTGTGGGTATATCACTCGCCTGCTAACTACCTCCAATTACGTTCAGCTTTGTGGAATTACTTCCCTTTTGAATCAAAAAAAGAAAGAAAGAGAGAGAGATTTACCACACCTAACCTGGGAGTATCATCTTTGACACACCCTCAGCCCTGAGGAACCAAACACAGCTCTCAGTCCACACTCATCTCAAGCCTCTAAGACTCCACTGAAAGCAGACAGTCCACTTAATATAGAGCCATAGTGTAACAAGAAAAAAAAAACACCACAGTGAAGAAACCAAATATCTCCAACATGCCAAACAACAAACGCAAAAACCGAGGTAACAAGAACAAGGAAGACACTATGACGCCCCCAAATGAAAAAGACACCCCAAGCCAAGATTATGAAGATGATGAGATAGAAGAAATGCAAGAAGCAGATCTCAAAAAATTGATAAGAACATTAAGAAGTTCTCAAAAACAAATTCTTGAACTACAGAAATCCTTAATGGACAAGATAGAAAATCTCTCTCGTGAAAATGAAATATTAAGGAGGAATCAAAATGAAATGAAACAACTAGTGGAACAAGAAACTGAGATAGTGACAAGAAATCATAATGAAATGAAGAATCCAATAGATCAAATGACAAACACATTAGAGAGCCTTAAAAACAGAATGGGCGAAGCAGAAGAGAGAATATCAGACTTAGAAGACAGAGAACAGGAAAGGAAACAGGCAAACCTAAGAAAAGAAGAAGAAATTAGAAATCTAAAAAATATTGTCGGGAATCTACAGGATACTATTAAAAAACCCAACATTCGGGTTCTAGGAGTTCCTGAAGGCATGGAGAGGGAGAAAGGATTAGAAGGCATTTTCAGTGAGATACTAGCAGAAAATTTCCCAGGTTTGGAGAAGGACAGAGGCATCTTAGTACAGGAAGCTTATAGAACCCCTAATAAACATGACCAACAGAGATCCTCACCACGACATGTTGTAATCAAACTCACCACAGTGAAACATAAAGAAAAGATCCTAAAATGTGCAAGAGAGAAACGTCAGATTTCTCTTAGAGGATCTCCAATTAGACTCACAGCAGACTTCTCATCAGAAACCCTACAAGCTAGAAGGGAAATGCGAGACATAGCCCAGGTACTAAGAGAGAAAAACTGCCAGCCCAGAATATTATATCCTGCAAAGCTCTCATTTGTGAATGAAGGTGAAATAAAGACTTTTCATAGCAAACAGAAACTGAAAGAATTTGTTGCCACTCATCCTGCCCTGCAAAAGATGCTTAAAGATGTGTTACACACAGAAACATGGTCACCAATATGAAAGAAGGTAAAGGAAGGAAACCTCACAGCAAAAGATCACAGGAAGCTCAATTTCTCTTTGACATAGAATTAAACTCTGATGCTCTGTTAAAGCAATGTGTTAAAGTAATCTATTATATTCTCTTGATGTCTGTTAAATTCTAATTGTTCAATACAGCTGAATTTTTATTAAGAGCTATGGGTTATTTAAATATGTGCTTATTTTCAAAGAGTTGAATAATCACCTTGTAACAATGATCAAATTTGGTCTATGTTATGTCATGATTTTAAGGAATCTTATTTCAACCAGATATTTTGGATTTTGAGCCTTCTTGGCATTCTTGACAGGCATTCAAAAAATCAAAGTTTCAAACAATCTGGTCTCTAAAATTTCCAGTAAATCCTGGACTTTGGTTTTTCCAGTTTGGGCCCAACTGAAAAAATCGAAGGACCTATGTCTCTCATCTTATAGAGACACCAACTAATCAGGCTATTTGGATTATATTAGAAGTACTGTCAAGATGTGATGTGGTACCAAACTTTAATTTCTATAATGGAAAATGCTATTAGTACAAATGTTTGAGAATTAAAAAGTCTAATGATCTTGTGTTGCTAGACATGATAGTTATCTTAATGAGAAAGCCCAAGAGGCCTAAAGGGTTAAATACTTGTAAAATCCTACAGGTGCTTTCAAAAATACTGTGAAGTAAGCAAGTGCCTCTTGTTGGTTGATGAGTTTATAATTTTAAACATGGCGACTTAAAGTGTTTTGTCATCCACAGTTATATATGATTTGCTGCTCATAAAACTAAAACGTTGTTGGTTCTGTGTTTAGCTGTCCTCCGATAGGTTCCTATGGACTTTTTCCAGCCACTTCTATTGTATTCAGTACTTTGGGATGGCTCTGTAAACAGATGAAGCCAATAATGTATTAACAGTACCAACTGAGAGAAAGTATAGTTAACTGAGGTTACTAAAAAAGCAATTCAAATCAATTGGCAATCTACAAAAAGAGTTAAAGATTTTAAAAGCTATTATTAAAAATGCTATATTGGTCTATTATGCTATGTTATATGTGTGTACATATTGTATGTCCACATGGGGAAATTTTATTAAGAGTTTTATTTTAAATGGCTTATAGATAAGATTGTCCATAAATTTAAGCTGCTAAAATCAATCAAAGATACATTTTAATTTTTGTGACCTGAATCTATGTATCATATGTTTTAAACTTGTTGGTAGAAAGAAACTAAAAACATTTTAGATGGTTGTGCTTAAGTTTACTGGTTAAACAAACTACACCATGTTAGATATTTAAGAGGTGTTTTCAAATACATGATTCTTAAAATTTATAGAAGGCATTGGACCTTCTGGTAAATGTTTTCTTAAGTTGTTATCTAATGGTTGAAACTGTTTGCTAAGTATTCATGTGATATTGCTATTGTCAGCAAGCGATCTAGGACTTGCTCCCTCATTTCTCTATTCTAAGCCCAACTTGTTCTTTCATTTCTCTATTCTCTTCAAGGTAGGAAACTAATTCTATTATGAAGGAATCTATAGGACGCACAATTTAATCTTTAGACCTTATAAAAGAGATGGCTAACATTTTTCTGTAATAGCATAGCCAAAATAAGAACTTCAATAATAATCTCATAGCTAGATTCTCTTCGCCATCAGCGAAGTATACAGTAAGTAGAAAAAACCTCCCTTTCAGACCAAAGGGAAAGAAAGTTTTAAAGTGAGAATATAATTTTCCTCATGGGTATTGTCTACCTTAGAAAAACTACTACAGAACATGCCTGTGACTATAGACTTGTAGTTCAGGCCACCGAAGATTAGAGATGGGACTTGGGGACTCCCTTGACTTGCATCCTCTGGTCTGCTTTAATAAAAACCAGGAGGAAAAGAAAGCTAGGCATCAGAAGCAATGGGTGGCAGGCCTGTTAATGGCTGATCTGTACAGTGATCTGCCCTCAAGGAGACCCAACAGGCCAGTCCACTGCAGTGGCTTTCAATGTGGTAAGCCTGGGCTTCAGCAGAAGTCAGCTTGTGAAGAGCCCTGGCAGCTCTGCCAAGAGTTGGATCACTGGAAATGGACCTGCCCTGGAGTTGAAGGATGCCCAGGTCAGAGCCACAGATCTTATTGGCTCTAAGCTGAAAAGCCCTTCACTCAGCCCAACTTCCAAAGTGACCACTGCAGCTGAGGGGATGGTCAAGTAGGGTCAGCAACATTGCAGGCAGAACTGTAAATTTCTTGTTAGAGATGCCACCTGCCTTTACCTGGCCAGCTCTCCTCCTAGGCCAGCCAAGTAATGAAAGTCAACAGAGTGCCTTCCCCTAGGAGGTTCACACCTCCCTTAGGATATACCCCATGTGAAGAGATAGATAGGTCTGGGCCTCTTAACTTACAAGGCCTAAAGCCCACCAGATTATTATCAAGCCCCTTCTATCAGGTTCTATTTGCCTCTCAATGAGAAAACTTAATTGTAGCTTAGACAGCACCTTTCTTAGCTCCTCTAATAATGACTCTGTCCTTTGTTCTAGACCCTGTCTAGCATACTTGGGCCTCATTCCTTTGTAATCATAACCTCTACTCTACCACCAATGGCTCTACTCCCAACATGTGTGTACTGATGGTCCTCTTCCCCACTTAATGTGGGGAATCATTGGTTACTATCCTCACCCTGTCTAAATATGATCAGAGTCGGCAAACTTGGAAGGCTTCCATAGCCTTGGCAACTCATGACGACAGCCTAGGGTGGTTACTGGCGCCATAAACTAGAGTGTCAATTTGTTGGGTCAACAACAGGAGCCACTGTGCACTTGGTCCTCATGTGGGATCTCTGTCCTTAATGTGCTGTACATTGTGATTTAATGCTATAACTAGTACTCAAACAGTATGTTTCACTTTGTGTTTCTATGTGGGTGCAAACTGTTGAAACCTTTATACTAAATTGATCTTCTGTATATAAAGAGAATTGAAAATGAATCTTGATGCAAATGGAAGGGGAGAGGGAGTGGGAGAGGGGAGGGTTGCGGGTGGGAGGGAAGTTATGGGAGGGGGAAGCCATTGTAATCCATAAGCTGTACACTGGAAATTTATATTCATTAAATAAAAGTTTAAAAAAAAGAAAATGTTTGGGAGAAAAATTACATCTGTACTAAATGCATACAGACTTTTTTCCTTGAACAGTATAGCATAACAGCTATCTACACAGTACTTATATTGTATTATGTATTATAAATAATCTAGAGATGATTTAAAGTATATGAGATGTACCTAGATTCTATGAGAGAATGTACCTAGGTTCTATGCAAACATTAAGATTATTTTATATAAAGCACCCAAGAGTCCACAAACTTTGATGCCCACACCAGGTTTTGGACCTGATCTCCCATAGACACCGGGACAACTGCCTATGCTGGGTCACACTCTTAAGAATGCTGATTCAAACACTGTGGGATGGGACACTGATGGAGTCCAAGGTTGCCCATCACTGCCCTAGGACAGAACCCTCAGGTACAGGTGGGAGCTTTTCAATGAACCTCTGTGTTTCAGGGCTCCACTCACAGACAGTTAACGTAGGGCAGTGGTTCTCAGGCTTTGCACACTTTCCCTCACACTTCAGTCCCCTGTGAGTATGGGAAAGCCAATTCCCAGGCTGCACTCAGGCTAAGCCCATCAGATTCTCTGCAAGTGGTCTTAGCCCTCTGCAGGCTACAAGTTCCCAAGATTGAGACTTCAGGGGCAGATCTGGTCAGAGAGCCCCATCAAAACTATCTTTACAACAACATCCAGACATGATTTGTTTTTCACCCTACATTCTCTCCATGCAAAAGTAGAATTGGGAAGCTGACCCGAGAATCCAGCCTTCTGTGACCATCCACTGCCATTCCACTAAATTTTCCAGCTTTGAGAACATGGTTACTTTGCTGGAAAAATTGTCACTTAAGTTAAAAGGTAATGGTTTTATTATTTTGAAATGCATCACTGAGTAGTTTTAAATATCTCAGTTTTAATTTCTAACATGGTAACTGACAAATACAGGCCACACAAAATGATTTAGACACTATCCCTTGCCAGAGCTAACCTAAATTACGAAACATCTCAATCCTTTATTTTCCCAGTCCACTGAATGGGGATAATGTGAACCTCCCTGGGTTATGGATAAGATTAACTCAAAAGTGATTTTGTTTACGTCTGTGGAAAATAGCTACCCAATATACACTCAGTTCCACCTCCTGCACTATCCCAGGGGCCAGAACACCCTAAAGAGTCACATCTACACTTTACCTAGATTTGAGGCTCAGGAATCTGTGTCAGTTTGGCCAATTCTTCTTGGACAATAATACCAGGATATTGGTCCTTTTCAAAGGCTTCAATAAGAATCTTTTATTGCTCTTGATTGAACTTGGTCCTCCTGCGCCTCCAGCCTCTGAGTGCTGGGACAGCCAAGATGTAAGAGAAAACACTCAAGAGGGACCCAAGCAGTCTCTTCTCCTAAGCTCATTTTATGATCTGCAGCCCCCCAGTGAGAGAGGAATCTGCAGCCCAGTGAGAAAGCCTAGGCCACTTTGCAGAGGTCTTGCCACACTGCCGGAGACTTCTGCATAAACTCAAGGAAGAGCCCCAGAGTCTGTCCAGACTGCTTCCTTACCACCCTATTGTGAGTTCCACACATTTCATAAATATATTACAAAAGTCAGCATGTCTGACACAAATTTGGGGGGGCATCTGAAATATGAATTGTGACCACAACTTTCAGGCACTGATACTGATGTGTCAGTGACGGGCTGGCTATCCCAAGACCAATTAACATGCAGCCTGTTAACCTGTGGATCATGTCAAATCTATTAATGTTTGTTCTTTGTTTACCACCAAAATACAAATAGAAGGGTACTTCAAAAAGTTTGTGGAGGGGCTTGGATGAGGCACAGTAGGTTAAGCCACCTCTTACGAGGGCCTACATCCCATATGAGTGCTAGTTCAAGTACCTGATGCTCCTTTTCCAATCTAGCTCCCTGATAATGCACCTAGGAAAGCAGCAGGTGATGGCCAAAGTACATGGACTCCTGTTACACTTGTGGGAAACCTGGATAGAGTTCTGGGCCCCTGGCTTCTGCTGGCCCAGCCCCTGTCGTTGCAGACATTTGGAGGGCGAGCCAGGGATGGAAGATGTCTTTCTTTTGCTCTCTCTCTCTTCCTCTCTCTATGTCACTCTGCCTTTCAAATAAATTAATTAAATCTTATTTTAAAAAGTGTGTGGTAAAATGGAATTAAAAGGTAAGTTTATTTTGGTTCTAAAAAATTTTAAAATCTATGCATAGTGTTCTTACATGTGTATTGCATGACCTTTATGAAGACCCCTTTGCACATGGATTTCAAAATTTTTTGTACCAATATAAACTTGATTCTATTTTTCCATGAGCTTTTCAGGGTCTTCATACTAAGAGATACCAAAAACCAAAACCTAAGTAAGTTTCATGAGGGAAAAATCTGAAGTCAAAGATTTCCATACATTAATATTTGTATTTTCCCTTATGAGCTAAGAAAGCTCCTGACCCTCGATTTTATCTTGGCCCCCATAAGTTCATCAGAGTTGGTTAGACTCCCCATTGACTTGGGAGTCAGCTCAAAACAGAATTTAGTATGAGAAAGAAAACAGACAAAATACAAGATCCAGGCAAAACTCTAGCCCCAGCCCAGACTGACCGCCTCCTCTTCACAGTCATTTGGAGCCCTCAGGAGCATTTTTCCTTTTCTGGGTGACTGCCTTGAAATGCTCCCATCACTCAGGCCCTCTTCCACCTCCTGAATTCCTGCAAGGTGGCTTCCAGGATTCCCTTGGTCTTTTAGCCTCTATGTGTTAATCTGAGTAAATTAAGCTTGAAGGCAGCCACACTAGATGGGACGTGCTGCCTACAACACATTACCAAAGAGAGGTGTCCGGGATCCCCAGCTCCTCCCACTGCCCACCCCCAGACAGGAGCCTGCAGCCCTTGGAAGGAACTCACTATCTGTCTGAAGTCATGGTCAGTGGAGAGCTCGCCACCAGAGTGGCAACAAATAACTTCCTGAGAGCCTCATAAAAGGGTCCCAAGGGACCCGCCCAGTTAAACCCCTTTCTGGCACTAAGGCCTTCCTCCCTTGGGCCTCTTCTCTCTGAAAAGCGAAGTTGCCAGGGGCACACACGGGACACTCTTCTGTCTTCTCCATGCGGAATGGAGATTGTCCCCCTTTGCCCTCTGTGGCCCTGCAGAGTGGCTGAGACCCGCATACCTAAGTGCGGATCATGAAACATTACTCAAGGTTGGGAAGGATGGCTGCAGAAGGTAAAACCCACGCTGAGTGCTGGTTCAGGAGCACAGCTGCATGTGCACTGGTCACAGACTGACGCTCAACATTTCCTACCCTGACCAGAAGAGGGGTCTGGCTTCCAGACACCAGCCCCGTGCAGAGAGAGGAACAGGCCGGCAAGCCCTCCCTACCTTTGAGCGAGGAGAGCAGCTGCTTGGCTTCCAGGTAGAGCTGGGAGAAGATTGGCCTGGGAATGGGTGGCTGGAGTGCAGGGAGGCCTCGATGGAGTTTGCAGAACCTCCTAGAACCGGGTCGTCTTCAGCCATCTGGCATACGAATTTCCCATCTTCAGCCGCCAGAACGGAGTCCTCGGTTCAAAACGGCATTGCAGGGGGAGTGAGCGAGCCTGGCTCCTGAGCCTGCAGAAGGCCAGAGCGGCTGTCAGAGGGCAGGGCTATGGGCCTCCGCCCAGCACGGAGGAGGGGAGGGGAGGGCAGTTCCTTGGGCTGCAGTCACGCGATGGGGGGGGGGAGGCGAAAATTACAGGAAGTTGTATAAGCAACAGCTCGCCCTCACTCAGCACTCGCTCAGCTGGACACCTTCACGGGATTCCACTGGGGACTGTCTCTGAGCCATCCCCTCTGCTCCCTGAGATGGGTCCTCCCCCACCCCACATTTCCCAGCACCTGCCGGGCATCCAGCTGTCAGCTCAGCAGCCCTGGCCAGCCAGCCCCTAGCCTGGAGGACTCCAGGAGTGCCCGCAGCTACTTTTCCAAACGGAGGCCAGCAGGTTCTGAATGTTGGAAACAATTCTTCTCTGGTTCAGATGAAGTTTCCATGATAGACTAAAGTGTAGCCCTTTCACACACAGTATTTAAAATAATACATATTATACAAAATATGCTACTAGATCATTAAGGTATTGCATTAGAGCTCAATAAAGAAAGATTGCTTAAAAAATCCCCCAATAAATGTGGAGGCTAAATAACACACTCCCCAAAACAAATGGGTCCAATGTAGACTCTATGGAAAATTTAAATTATTTTGAACAAAATAAAACAAAAGCATCATTTTTGGGTGGTATTGAAGCAGTGATCTGGAGGAAATGTTACAACTGAATGAAAGACATTAGAAAATGAGGGTGATCTCTGTGCCTCTCCTTCTATCTCTGTAACTCTGGCTCTGAAATAAATAAATAAAAATCTTTACAAAAAAAAAAATTAGGGGCCAGCACTGTGACTCACTTGGTTAATCTTCTGCCTGCAGTGCCAGCATCCCATATGGGCACTGGGTTCTAGTCCCAGTTGCTTCTCTTCCAGTCCAGTTCTCTGCTGTGGCCCAGGAGGGCAGTGGAGAATAGCCCAGGTGGTTGGGCCTCTGCACCCACACGGGAGACCATGGCTTCAGATCAGCGCAGTGCGCCGGCCATAGCAGCCATTTAGGGGGTGAACCAATGGAAAAAGACTTTTCTCTCTGTCTCTCTGTCTCTCACTGTCTGTAAATCTACCTGACAAATAAAAAAAATTTAAAAGAAAATAAATTTAAAAATGAAGGTGATTTACAATAATAAGGGATTCCTATGCTCTGTGAAGACAGAGAGGCAAAGGGCAATGCGATGTAAATTACACATATAAAAGAAACCAAATAATAAAAGAATAGAAAATCAACAGAAAAAAGCCAAAAGTCAAAAATTAGATCTTTGAAAAGATCAGTAAGATGTGAAACCTCTCATTCTCCAAGCACAAAAAAAGAAAAAAAAAAAAACATTGTATTGGCACATCCTCACCACTGATGGCAAGTACAATAAAAAGAAAATAAATACTTTGCCTACTGTGTGCTCACAAATTGGACAGTTTCTGTGAAATTCTGAACAAGTATAAAGATAGGAAAATGGCCATCCCTGGGGTCATGTTCGGGGTCTTTCGGGGGTTCTGGGAAACATGGGTGGAGATGAACTGGTGATGCTCAGGTCATGTTTAGGACAGTGATACAATTGTTTATTGGTGGTGAGTGAACTGAGGCATCTTTGAAAACTCACAGAGCTCTACCACCAGAGTCACTCTACCACTTGAGGCAAACTTCAGAATTGAGTTACTAATGACATCTCACTGTTCAGTTTCTGTAACAAATGTGTCCTACCAATGAAAGTGTCAATGGAAAAATGGAAACTGGAAGTCCAGTGTGAGAACTTTCTGTACTCTATATTCAATTTTCTTTTTTTTAAGATTTATTTTATTTATGTGAAAGAGTTACAGAGAGGGGTAGAGACACAGAGAGAGTTCTTCCACCCACTGGTTCACTCCCAGGATGGCCGCAATGGCTGGAGCTGTGCTGATCCAAAGCCAGGAGCTTCCTCCGGGTCTTCCACAATGGGTGCAGGGACCCAAGGACTTGGGTCATCTTCCACTGCTTTCCCAGGCCATAGGAGAGAGCTGGATTGGAAGAGGAGCTGCTGGGACTAGAGCCAGCGCCCATATGGGATGCTGGTGCTTCAGGCCAGGGTATTAACCCGAGGCGCCACAGTGCCAGCCACTCTATGTACAACTTTCATGCTCATCTCCAACTCTTAATATTAATGTAGAATCTGGTGACACTGTCTCAGGAAGAGGTCTGTTTCAGCCTATGTGGCACAATCAGGTAAATGTCTGAACATTAGCCCGAGATATTAGAATTGACAGTGAACCCAAGTTTAAGTTGTTAATACATCATTCCCCTATAGTGTCCACAGATTTGACCAATTTTACCGTGTGAACATGGAATAAAAGATAGCACAGCTTTTTAAAGATTTTTCGTTGCTTTGAGATCTTGAATACAGTAGAATCTTGACTTTAGAATGAGCTTAATGATTGAATTTATGCAGTACATTCAATTGACTCCTTCATAGATTGCATCCTGTTATTTGGCAAAACACAGATTTTTCTGACATTCTGGATAGGCTGGACAGTATTCTTGACTTCCGAGTTACTTTTCTTCTTAAACTCTGGAGACAAGACCCTGGAACAGTATGACAATACAGACAGCTGTTGACATCCCACTGGCAGAAAACCATAGGGAAGTGTATGCTCATTTGTTTGAAGTTCTATTTCCACCTTCAGTATTACAGAACTACCTCCTGAATCAGAGTTGGATACTAGGCAGATGTTACAGTGTGGTGAACATCTCCTACTCAACAGTCTGATAGAGCAGGTAAATACCTCTCTTGAGATGAGATTATGTAGACAGGCATCGGAAGACAGTGAGAGAGCAGAGGGACTGGTTCCAGAAGATTTGCATTCAGCTCCTAGAGGGAAGCTGTATGTACCTAGGAAAGTTGCACAGGCATTACCCCTACTCCCACCCAGTACCTCAGGTCCCTATTTTGAGATATAGAAATAATGATATGTCCATGTGTTGTATTTGTGATTAAAAACACATGAGGCTTTACCAAGTTGATGCTTCATAATTGTCTGAAAATTTTCACTCTTTGAATGTCTGAAGAACAATTGTGTTACTTGGAAGTGATTGAATACAGGGAGGAATCTTGGATGACTCCTGAGGCAGATAGGGTGGAAGTTCCTCTTCCTCCTTCCCATGGATAGGAAGCTTTACACGTGGAGAAACTCTGATTTCCCACGCACCCTACATCGCAGCCCCAAGCTATGGGCAGGTCAGCAGCCATTCCATGTAGTTTATAATTAAGCAAATTTAAATTTTGGATTGTCAGTGACTTGTGCAGAGTCCCAACATTGACAGGTAATGGATCTGGGCAGGATCATTGTGTTTTCCTGGGAAGCAGAAGGCTCTGAATACCAGAAATGTCTATTTATTGCCCTAGAATCCTAGGCTCCTCCCACTGTTTCTCAAACTCTCCAGCACCAGGGTTTCCTTGGGAATATGATATTCTGGGAAAAGTCCCAGAGACAAGAGGAACCACAACCCACTGGTGGGAGGTCATGAGTGTGGAGGTGCACACTCAGAGCTGACACAGCCTCTAACCTTTCTCAGACAAGTACTTGAGGCTGCTGAGCTACTTTCTAAGAAAAACAGGTATACCTAAGTATTCAATGACATTAAAAATACCTGACTTTCATCACCAAAACTGAGTCCATAGGAATTCCTCACCACTACAGAAACTCTGTATGGACAGGAGGCACAATTATCTCTCTTGTTAGAGAGGCCCATCCGTGGTCAAGCCTGCCTCCACAAAATCTATTATTCTGCCAGAGGACCACCAAGCATACCACTTCCCTGTCCCTTTAAATGTCCACATTACTGGCTCAAAGGCATTGTCCCTCTGTCCCAGTTCCTTGAGAGCCCTCAAACAGCATGGTTCATGTCTCCACCCTCCCCATGGAAATTCCACCCTGAGATTCTAGTTTCTTTCATTGTAAAAACAAAACAAAACAAAACACCTCGGTATTAAGACTGTTCTTATAGACTTGATCTCAGATGATGACCTCTATATTCAGAGGAGACTGGTTTGCAAGTTCCCTTTTGAATTATGCCTATGTTGTGTCTGGTCTCAATTTCTCTTGACCAGATGAAAGTAGTGTGGGTTTCTTCACTCTTTTCTCTCTGGAAAAGGTATGGACAAACTTGGCATTAAAAATAAAGTATTTTCTAAATTTAAGAAGTATTTTTACAAATGCTGCAGATTTATGTGTGTTGTTTTTATATCCTGCAAGAATGCTCAGGATCAGTAGCAATCAGGGAAATACAAATGAAAAACCACAATGAGATTTTACCTCATGCCAGTTAGAATGGCTGTCTTCCAAAAATCAAAACATAATAACTGCTGATACTAATGTGGGGAAAAGGGTACCTTAAATATATTGCTGGTTGGAATGTTAGCTAGTATAACCAATGTGGAAGGCAGTCTGGAGATTCCCCAGAAAATGGATCTACCATATGATATAGCCATCTCATTTCTGGGAATATACCCAAAGGAAATTAAGTAAGCATGCAAAAGAATTACCTGTACCTCCATGTTTATAATAGCTCAATTCACAATAGCTAAGGTAGGGAATCACCCAGATTTCCATCGACTAGTGACTCATTAAAGAAAATGTGGTAGATATATACATACTCAGCCATAAAAAGAATGAAATTCTACCTTTTGCAACAAAATGGCTGCAATTGGAGACCATTATGCTTAATCAAAGAAGCCAGACCCCAAAAAACATATGCTTTCTCTGATTGGTTGTAGTTAATATATAGAGTAAAAAAAATCCTTAATGTATATCAAGCTAAACTGACATCTTATGATTTGATTGTTGTCTATAGCTGTTGTCTCTATCACTGCAAAACAGTAATATATCTACATTTTACTTGTAGAGATAGTTGGTTAAAGGAATTTTGAGCATGTAATTATAAAGTAAACTAAAATTGTGTAATCAAAAATATTAAAAGCAAAAACAGAAGAAAGGTAGGAGGATGGAGGAAGGGAGGAAAATATTGTATTTTTAGAATCTTATCTATTAAATGCATGAAATTTATTCTCTATAAATAAATTAAAACATAAGTCAAAAAGAACTCAAAAAAGAAATATTTAAACAATAAACTTAATAGAGACATTGGAAGTAGAAATTGAATAATAAAACCCAACAAATTGGTCCATTTGTGAACACACTGGAATGGGAGAAATGAAGATGTTTGAGGAAAGTGTCCTAAGCAGAAGTTCAGTGGCCCAGTGGAAGAAGCAGCATGGTGAAGGTTAGTGTGAGGCTTCCTCTGAGCAGCAGTTGGGATTTCCTATCGTGGACCACTCTGGCTCCGACTGCACTCAAACTGGAACCTCTCAGCTCAGAGTGACAGTTGGAATGGTAGGATGATGTCACCACGTTATCAGAACACAGTGCCCTTCCTTGTCTCTTTTAACAGTTTTTATGATAAAGTCTATTTTGTCTGATATTAGGATGGCTGCACCATCTCTGTTTTGGTTTCTGTTAGCATTGAGTATCTTTTTCCATCCTTTCACTTTCACTCTGTGTGCATCTTTGTTGGTGAGATGTGTTTCTTGTAGGTATCAAAAAGATGAGTCTTGTTTTTGTACTCCATTCAGACAGTTTATATCTTTTAACTGAAGAGTTGAGGCCATTTACTAATAAGTAGTGACTTGGTCCTGCCATTTTTCCATAAGTATTCCTATTGTTTACTTTGGATTTCTTTTGTACTTGTATTGGGAGTTTTTCTGCCCTCACATTCTTTCTGTTTTTATTTTTTTAAAGATTTGTTTATTTATTTGAAAGTCAGAGTTACACAGAGAGAAGAGAGGCAGAGAGAGAGAGAAGCCTTCCATTCGATGGTTCACTCTCTAGATGGCTGCAACAGCCAGAGCTGTGCTGATCCAAAGCCAGGAGCCAGGAGCTTCTTCTGGGTCTCCCACATGAGTGCAGGGGCCCAAGGACTTGGGCCATCTTCTACTGCTTTCCCAGGCCATAACAGAGAGCTGGATCAGAAGTGGAGCAATTTCCACATGAAGTGTCACTCATATGTGATGCTGGCACTGTAGACGGTGGCTTTACCCACTATACCACAGCACCAGCCCCCCTCCCCAAAAAAAAATCTCTTCACTACACAAATCTTTCGTATCATTTTTTGGATTCAATTCTGTTTGTTTATTCTCTAATATTCAAAGAAGATTTATTTTATTTAACTGAAAGTCAGAGTTTCAGAAAAAGATACAGAGAGAAAGAGGTTTTTCATCCACTGGTTCATTCCCCAAATGGCTGCAATGGCCAACACTGAGCCAGGACAAAGCCAGGAGCCTGGAGCTTCTTCTGGGGCTCTCAGATAGATGCAGGGGCCCAAGCATTCGTACCCTCCTCCACTTTCCCAGGCTCATTAGCAGGGAGCTGGATTGGAAATGGAGCAGCTAGTACTCAAACTAGCATCTATATGTGATACAAACTTTGTAGGCTACGACTTTAACCCTGTGAATCAATCTAGTCTTGTTTGTGATGCTTCTTGAAAGCTGACATTCAACAATGGATGTCCAACTCCTGAAACAACTGGTTCCAAAAGCTCTCCTTTCTACCTTGGCTTTTGTCTCTTCTCATCCTTGCATAGTGATTCTTCTTCTTAACTGATAAGAAGAGGGCTTGTTTACTCCGCATAGCATTTTAGAAAATCCCTGAAGGATTTTATAAACATTTGTCCCTTTTAGACCTCTGAGCCATTTTCTAAGGTAGATTTATTTTGAAAGTAGAGTTAGAGAGAGAGAGAGATCTCCCATCCATTGGTTCACTCTCAAATGCCCAGCACAGCCAGTGCTGGCCCAGGCCAAAGGCAAATACCAGGTCTCCCACATATGTGCAGGGGCCAAAGTACTTGGGGTATCCTCTGCTGCTTTCCCAGGTGCATTATCTGGGAGCTCGGTTGGAAGTGGGGCAGCTGGGACTTGAACCAGTGTCCCCATAGGATGCCAGCATCAGTCGGCTTTACCAGCTCTGGAACATGGCAGGTCCCCTCTCTTTGCATCTTTCTCAGGTTTTGATGTGGGTGCCCATTGGGTGCCACTTCCCTTCCCCGAGGCCAGCGTTGACCTGGCTGTGTCCTATCATGTTCTGAGAAGGCCAAGATGCCCAGACCCTTCTCTCTGTTCCTGCCCCACTGCTGAGTACGGGGCCAGGCCTGTCATGGAGAAGCCCACTCAAAGCATGGGTAGGCTGTGTGCGGTGCTGGGGAGGTGCCCTGGTAGACCTGCCGGCCAGAGGCCTTTGGACACTTCTGTGGGGCCACCGTGGTGGGTGGGTGCTGGCTACTGACCACTGCCCACTTATTCAACAAGTAAGCCCCCACCCACAGGAGAGGGTCCCCACCCA
This sequence comes from Lepus europaeus, assembly GCF_033115175.1. NCBI lineage: Eukaryota > Metazoa > Chordata > Mammalia > Lagomorpha > Leporidae > Lepus > Lepus europaeus. Next base: position 29,801,168 of record NC_084849.1, read on the forward strand.
TCAAACACTCCTGCTCTCGGTACATGTGGATGAAGAAGGGCTGATGGATGGGGTGAAGGAGGTAGATGGGGCACCAATGCTTTGGCAGATGACTAGAGGCTGATGGGACAGGGTTGGGGGTGGGGAGATACCAAGACTTTGGCACATGAGGAGGAGCTGACAGGAAAGGGAGAGCTCCCTTCCTCCCTCCCCCTTCACTGGGCACTCCTGCAGCAAAGATGGCTGTCAGAGAGAATGAGTCTCAAGTAGCCCTTCCCTCCTCCCTGATCTCCCTACCTTGAGGTCTGCCTGGCTTCCAGGGGTGGGACAGCCTCTGAGGTGTCTGTCTCCAAGCATAATGGTGGAGCAAGTGTGGGCCCATCTGGGCACAGCTTTCCTTCTGGGCATGGGCAGCAGCCCAGTGAAGATGGGGCTGTGCAGGGTGGTGCTGCACCCTCAGTACGACCCCAGCGTCTTAGACTTCAACCTGTCCTTGTTGGAGGTGGCCAGGTTCCTGGTATTCAACAAGAACATCCAGCCTGTCTGCAGCAACTCTGCTCTTTGAGCCCAGGCACCCCACCCTGTTAGGCACCGGATTCTGGGAAGTTGGTGGCCCTAATCTGTAGCCAGCAAGTCCGATGCGCTGCAGACAGTGTCCTTGGGCATCGTGGACAAGAGGATGTGTAGCACCTGTTACAACTTCTCATTCACCAACTGCATGGTAGGTTCCAGCTTCCTAGAGGGAAAGGTGGACTCCTGCCATGTGGGAGATATGGGTAGACCAGGAGGCAGCATGTGGGGATGCCTGAGCCAACAGGTGCTCTCAATAATCAAATCAGGAACAACTGCGGCCAACAGAAGAGATGTGGGTCCCTAGCCCCTGTGCCTTCCATGTCACAGGAGGCACCCAGGCTGTCCTTTATTTCCAGGGCAAATCAGGGATTACCCCTTTCCTGTCAGGAGATGGCAGGCATGTTCTTCCTGGTGGGCATTGTTACCTGGGGCTGTGTGCAGAGGGCCCTTCCTAGTGTCCTGATTTCGCCTGGATTCTCTGAAGCCCTGCTCCTGAGGTTGGTGCTGCTCCTGGAGGAGATCTGATTCAGTGCTGCTGGGATTCTGAAAGCCATTCTGAAGCCCTGGACTAGTGGCTAACCCCAGTTCCCCGAGTCACTCCCATTTTAGAAACTTTCCTTTGTTTATTTATATATTTAAAAGGCAGAATTACAGACAGAGAAGGGTCTTTCATCTACTGCTTCACTGCACAAATGACTGCAGCAGCTAGAGCTGAGCCAATTGAAAGCCAGGTGCCAGGAGCTTTTTTCAGGTCTTCCATGCAGGTGAAGGGGCAGAAGCACTTGGGCTACCTTCCACTGCTTTCCCAGGCCATAAGCTAAGAGCTGGATTCCAAAAAAAGAAGCCAGGACATGAATCAGTGCCCCATATGGGATGCTGGTTCTGCAGGTGGACACTTAGCCTACTATGCCACAGCGCAGATCCCTGCAACTTACTTTTGCCACTGCTCTGGGTGTCTCTGAGACATGCATGTTGTCTCTGATACACATGAACACTTGTTGCAGTTGATTTCTCCACAATGTTGCAGTGGGTTCGTTTCTGAGAAGAGCAGCGTGGTGGGGGCAAGAGGCGCGGAGTCAACACACAGACCCCGGGAGTCTGGTGAGAGCAGGCTTGAGGCGAGCAGCCTGCAGACTCGTTTATTACAGTTGGTACAACAGCTTATATAGCCAAGACCAGCCAATCTGGTCAAGGGGCGGTCCATACCCCAACCAATCAAAGCCTGTTGCCAGGCAGTTTCCACAGCCATCCAATCACAGCCTGTCGCTAGGCAGTTTCAAAGCCATTCCTGACTAACTGACGCTCGCTTGCCAGTGGCCACCTTGGCATGGCCTTCTCATTCCACTACATTTCCCCCTTTTCGTTTATTTTTGAGCAACGGGAGGCATGATTCTTGGCCATACCATTGTTGACCCCGTTTCCATGTGGTCTCCGTACGCAGCTGTGCCTGTCTTAGGTTGTCCCCCAGGGGATCTTACCCGTCATTGACTAACCAGCGCTCAAATCGAGAGACCACAGGATTGCTTGCTCAGATAGGGGTAGGAATGAGGAATAACAGTTATCAGGAATGGCATGACCGCACACAGGCTGTGGGCCATTTGAGTGGCTGACCAGAGCTAGTGGGGTACACAATGGTAACAGATGTGGCTTTGGGCAGTTTCTCAGGGTAGGATGATAGGGCAGGTGCATCTGCTAACAAGGCGTAGTCTCGGTCTTGTTCAGCTGGTTCTGGTTGGCTGTCAGTTGCAGGCTTGATGTTTCTGGCTGGTACCCAAATGGGCTGTTCTGCATTCTCTGGAAAGACACAAGCATATCCTCGACCCTTGGTTAATAGAAGCCTTTTTACAGGCGTTGGAATCCAGGGCCTGAATTTTGCATACACTTCGACATTAATAGCAAACATGCTGATGGCATGGGGTCTAGCAGCTGCCCTGAGAGATTGGGGTATCTGAGGACTGCCACAAATGTGGGGATCCTCACTGGGTGCGGATGGGATTACCTCGAATGAGTTATTATCTAGAGGTCCTCTTAGTTCATCCCACGGGTATGTGGGGCGTTGCTACCTTGTTTGCTACGTTGTTTTTTTTCACTGTTGGAGCTCTCTCTCCCTAAGTCAGCAACCGTTGTCTGTGAGACAGGGACCTGGAGTGTCAGGCTCCTATCACTCACAGATTCACTATCTTTGATAATCTGCACAGGATTCTGAGAGGGGGGTATCTTTCCCATATCTGAGCGCTTAAGAGTGGCACGGTACGCCAACTCTAGCCAGAGGAAAGACACGTATAACACTGCTACCGTAACAAAGCAAATTCCTAGCACCTCAGCTGTGGATGGCATTTTGTAGGAGGTTTCCCTACGTTAGACAAACAGATAGTGGTGTATCAGATCATAGGTATGTCCTGTGCTTAGTGGGGAACTTCCTTGATTCGTTAGGTCAAGGCCGTATGCCCACACGGTGTCTCCGGAGCGTCACCTCTCTCGAGTGAGGGAAGATGACTTGGTTCCGAATTCTGGGATGATCAGTCCCTTATGTGAATTCGCCGGGCGAACCGAAAGTAAAAGGAGGAGCCAAGAAGCGACGTACGCTTCAGGGCGGTGTGTGCTAACCTGGGTCACTTAGACTGAGGACAAGGACAAGGAAAGGGGCGTAGGAGGGGGTTCTATGCTCACCCTCACAGAACCGAACAGCACACCAAACACCGAGGGGCCTACTTGCCGAAATCCAGGGGGGACCTCACCGAGTCCGACACACTGTCTCTTTCTCAGTCACGTTGGCGTGCCAGATGTTGCCGTTGATGTCTCCACAATGTTGCAGTGGGTTCGTTTCTGAGAGGAGCAGCGTGGTGGGGGCAAGAGGCGCGGAGTCAACACACAGACCCCGGGAGTCCGGTGAGAGCAGGCTTGAGGCGAGCAGCCTGCAGACTCGTTTATTACAGTTGATACAACAGCTTATATAGCCAAGACCAGCCAATCTGGTCAAGGGGCGGTCTATACCCCAACCAATCAAAGCCTGTTGCCAGGCAGTTTCCAGAGCCATCCAATCACAGCCTGTCGCCAGGCAGTTTCAAATCCATCCAATCACAGCCTGTCGCCAGGCAGTTTCAAAGCCATTCCTGACTAACTGACGCTCGCTTGCCAGTGGCCACCTTGGCATGGCCTTCTCATTCCACTACATACACTATAGTGAGCTCAGGCATATTCTTGGCCATCATCACCCAGTTCCTATGGCCAAACATATTCTGGCCATCTTTTTGGTCTGGCGGGTCAAGGAATTTGTAGTTTACCAGAATGCACTTGTAAGAAGTGAGCCTATCTGAATCTAGTAATTTATGACAGAGTAATTGAGAACTGGGACAGAGGGAAAGGTGTATGCTACTTCCATCAGCAAAATCATATTTTTTCTAGAGATGCAGGAGAAACCAAGGAGTCCAGAAGGAAGCTGCAATATTCCTTGATTAGTAGGGGAGTTAAGGAATGTAAATCCCCAAGTAGTCACATGAGCAGTTGCACACATTATTGCAACCAGCAATGGAGCCCCTATAGACATCTACCCCAATGATAAGGAACAAATTAACTCCACATCATGACAAAGATCAGATTCATAACCTAGACAAGATATGTAAGGCTTGGGCTATGCCTTCACACACAATTTGATTGGCATGTACACTGGATAATATCCCTAATCACTCTCCATTCTCCTGACTTCACTGCCAAGCTTTGTAGATACAGGAACTAGGGACCAGAAGGAGGCCATGTGGTGATTTTCTCTGTGAGCCTGGCTACAGCTGCACACTTCTATCTTTACATCCACTTTGGTAACATAGGGAGTATAATTCTATGCCCACAGCAGATTTTGAATGCATGAAGAAGGTTTAACAGCTTGGAACAGGTTCCCATGCTATAAAGCTCCAGGGTGGGATTGGATAGTTTGGATTTTGGATGAACCCTGATTATTCTCCTTGGATGTGAACAGCTTAGGCTTTGGAAAGTTCCCACATGTTCTTCCAACTTGAAATTTCACTTCTTCATGGTAGGATAACTGTGCTTCCCAACTGTGTCCCTGACTGAAAAACATCAACAAAATTCAGTAATGGGGGTATTATGTCTTGAATGTAGCTAATGTAATAATTGAGAGGCTTCAAAATCCACTGACTACTTCTGTTTCTGGTCTTACTTTCATTCTACACCTCACTTGTTTTCTCAATCATTTAGAAGGTGAATGTCTCCTGCTCCTGCAGTATTATTTTCACAAAATATATAAGGCCAAGTTTGGAAGAACATTTGAAAATGTTTGATCACCCTGACAGATTGAATCTTTTATTAGAATTGAGCTTTCTGTCTCTAAAAATATTTTATCTTACTGTCAAAATTTTTTGGGATAAGGATGACAACATTGCCTTTGCTTGGGTTACATTATCAATAAAATGCAGCTAAGCATTCATTTCCCTTTATGTTTTTGTTTATCCCTTTATGTGTGGTCAGCTTCATAGCACTAGCACTTGCACTGGAGGCAGGAGTGACTTGTATATCTATCTTTGGAAAGGGAAGTAGGAAAGAAAAAATCTATACTAGAAAATCCATGATCACATTTCTAGTCAGATCACCTAGGAATGGCCATGTTATAGGGGTGAAGGGTCCATCTTGATTGAGCACATGCTGTGATCTGATATGAATGCAAATACAGGCAGAATACAGAAAGAACTTTGCAAATAGGGAAAGGAAGTTTACAAAAATATTCAATAAAATTAAGGATAACCTCAAAAGAGCAAAATGATATCTAAATGAATATGCTAAAAACAAGCTAAATCTGTTAGTATCAGATATTATTATATTTATGTACAAATATCTCTAAATTGCTCAATGAAATAAAATGCCACATGAACTGAGTCAAGTGAGAATTCAATTAAAAACAGGGTTAAGCCACTTCAACAGTGTAATACACATAATCCAAAATGCTAAAGAAAAAGTAAAAACTGGCACAAAATTAATTCCAAAACAACATAAAATTTAGGCCAATAGATGATTGTGCTCACATTTCTCTTCACTGTATAGAATATTTGATAGTGTGGCTAACTTCAGGCCTACATACAGTTGTGTGTGATTCTCATGACCATAGAGTTCACTAGACTCATTTTTTACCCTAGATAAAATATTTTTTGTGCACGGTTGGCAGAACAGTATGTGTACATGAGTCAGGTGACATCCCTGTAGTTACATTTATGATCTAGATCAATATGGTGGAGAAACCACAGTAAGACAATAAAACAGTTATACCAAATAGAATTTTGCAAATGATCAAGATATTTCAAACACGTGTTATACAGTCAACACTTATTTTTAACAAAAATCAGAACTCAAGCTGAGCTCAGTTAACATTGCTTCTCTAACAATAAGAGGTGGGCAAAATCTTAATGCGAAGTCCAAGAAAAGAGGATAGACATTTAACAACAAATATATAGTGTCTGCCTGTGTTATCCCCTTGTGTGAATTCTGCTGAGGTGTGACTTCCAGCAAGGGTTTCTGAACCTCTGGAAAGAGGCTTTGCCACATTCATTATTTTACTCAGTGTGAATTCTTAGATGTTTGATGAGGACTGATTTAAAAAAAAAATTCCACACTTGTTACATTCATAAGGTTTCTCTCCCTGTATAAGTTATCTCATGCCTAAGGAGGGCTGTTTCAATGAAAAAGCTTTTCTGCATTCCTTACATTTATAAGTTTCCCCCACTGTGAGTTTTCATATGCCTAATTAGGACTGATTTCCAATAGAAAGCCTTTCTATACTTATTACATTCATAAGGCTTCTCCCCTTTGTGGATTCTCTCATGACTCCTGAGGGCTGAGTTTATGAAAAAGGCTTTCATACATTTACTACATTCATAAGGTTTCTCTCCTATGTGAATGATCTGATGTTTAACAAGGTTTGACTTCCAGTAAAAGGCTTCTTCACATTCATTACAATCATGTTTCTGCTTTGTGGGAATTCTCTCATGCCTAACAAGGTCTGACTTCATGAAAAGAAGTTTTCTATACCCATTACATTCATACGTATCTCACCTGGGTGAACTGTCAGATGTTTAGTGAGGAATGTCTTCGAACAAAAGGCCATTCCACATTCATTACATAAGCTTCTGTTTTTAGTACTGGCATCCCATTTGGGTGCCAGTTCGTGCCCTGGCTGCTCCTATTCTAATTCAGCTCTCTGCTAATGACATAGGAGAGCAATGAAAGATGGCCCAAGTGCTTGGGCCCCTACACCCACATGAGAGATCCAGAAGAAGCTTCTAACTTTGGATCGGCTCAGCTCCAACCATAGTGAGCCTTTGGAGTATGAAGTAGTGATGGAACACCTTTCTCTCTTGTCTCTCCCTCTGTCTATAACTCTACCTCTCAAATAAACGAAATCTTTAAAAAATAAAATGAAAAGAGAATACAAACTTGAAATTTCACTTCTAAACAAATCTGAATCCTTCAATATGAACAAATGGTTTGACTTAGTCTTTCACACAGATTATCCTTGCTCTGTTCGTGAGTTCTAGGAATACTCATTTCCAAGTGTCTATGTTGGGTCCGGCTTAGCTTCATGACTTGCGATATCACATTACAAAGGCTTGCTCATGGTTATCATTTATAATTGTCTCATTTACTTATTTGAGAATCAGAGGATGATCAAGAAAGATAAAGGCAGAGAGTGCTACCATCCATAGAACAACAGCCTATTATTACTTGTTCATTCATTAATTCGTTTGAGAGGTAGATCATTTTTTCAGCTTCTGATTACACTCCCAAAAAGCCCACAACAAGTTCTGTGTCTGGCTATACTAGGAATGGGAACTCAATCTGGGCAACTAAAAAGACCAGCACCTAACTAAAAATCCTTCAAAACATTAATACATGCACAAATAAGTGTCTTAAGGTAAACTGTATATGAAACTGGGTAGAAGGATATGTTAGAATTTGGCAGTGTAGCTAAAACTATAAATGCTTTAGTAAAACAAGAAAAAAATATATATTTTGTAAATCTAAAGAAAACAAAGTGGGTGGATGTAAACATGAGAGGCTTCTCTGCAGACTACAGAATGCCTTCTTTGCTGCTAGAAACCAGCTGTCTTATTGACTGGGAATTGGGGAAAATTTGACAAGGATTCTACACAGGCTCCTGAGCTACCCTTGTCCAATGGGCAAGGGCTCACTAGATGCTAACTGACCTGACAGGCTGTGGTTGAGGGGTTCCTTCACCATACATGGCTCTCCTTCTTGCTTCAACTATAAGATAACTTCAGGTTGCTAATACACTGTCTTGTTAATGGGAAATAATGCAAAACTTTACCTAATCACTAACTTAGGGTCTTTGGAAAAGGAAAGTGCTTGGTTTCAGGAGGGTCAATTTGAATACTTTGCTACAGAATGTGGATACATACATTTTTTTGTGGACTGCCATTCTATGCTGAAATAACACTGTACTTTAAAAGTTCATTTATTAGTCAAATAGGACAAATATTTCACTTTAGCAAAACTAAGGAACTTCACTCACTCAAGGACAACAAGTTACTGTCGGTCTCTAGCATCACATCCCTATAGAGGATCCTCTGAGCATTGTCCAGGACTTGCCACTCCCCCCAGGTGAATTTCACAGCAATATCTTCAAATGATATCAACATCTATAAAAGCACAATGTTTCTCAATATATCAGCGGTGCCAGAAATAGAAAACTGTAATTCATTCTTCTGTGTGTGTGTTTAATAATAAGTATATACACAATCCCACAATAAAACCAATGTACAATATCACACTGTCTTGATTATTAGTCCTTTATAAAAGTTTTCTTTATTGTTTTAAAATATTTTATTTATTTATTTGTAAGCTAGATTTACAGACATACAGCTGGAGATGCAGAGAGAAAGGTCTTCCATCCACTTGGTTACCTCCCCTAATGGCTGCAATGGCTGGAATTGGGCCGTTCTAAAGCCAGGAGCCAGGTACTCCTTCTGGGTCTCCCATGTGGGTTCAGGAGCCAAAGCACTTCAGGCATCCTCTATTGCTTTCCCAGGCCATAGCAGAGAGCTCGATCGGAAGAGGAGCAGCTAGAACACAAAGTGGCACCCTTAGGGGATGGTGGCACTGCAGGCAGAGGCTTAGCCTACAGTACCACAGTACTGGCCCCAGAATTAAAAAGGGAGAGAATGATCCAACATGGGAAGCGGGATACACAGCAGACTCATAGAATGGCAGATGTCCTAAACAAGACTCTGGCCTCAGAATCAGCCCTTAAGGCATTCGGATCTGGCTGAAGAGCCCATGAGTGTATTGTAGGCATGGAAAGCCAAGATACCATGGAAAAGAAAAAAAAAGAAGAAGACCTAAATGAAATATCTCTGCAAGTGAGATCCCAGTGGAAAGAACGGGGCCATCAAAGAAGGAGGTACCTTTCTCTGAAGGGAGGAGAGAACTTCCACTTTGACTATGACCCTATCGGAATAAGATCAAAGTCAGCGAACTCTAAAGGCTTCCAAAGCCCTGCCAACTCATGACTAGAGCCTAGAGAGATTACTGACGCCATGAACAGGAGTGTCAAATTGTTAAGTCAGCAACAGGAGTCACTGTGTACTTACATCCCCTGTGGGATCTGTCCTTAATGTGTTGTCTAATGTGCAGTGATGCTATAACTAGTACTGAAACATTATTTTTACACTTTGTGTCTCTGTGTGGGTACAAACTGATCAAATAAATAAATGAGTCTTTAAAAAGGAAGAATAAATTTAAAGTTTTTTTCAAGAATACAGAAAAACACAATAGTAAGAAATCTACTAATATGACAATATAGAATTTCAAACAATTGGGAGAGAGACCTTCCATCTGCTAGTTCTCTCCCCAAATGGCCACAATAAGCAAGGGTAAGCCAGGAGCCCAGGGCTTCACTGGAAATCCCATATGGGTACAGGGACACATGCACTTGGATCATGTACTGTTAATTTTTCCAGGAGCTTTACCAGGGAGCTGGATCAGAAGTGGAGCAGCCTGGATTCAATCCAGCACCCATATGGGATGCCAGCACTGCATTCAACAGCTTTATCCACTATGCCTCAGTAGATATGGCAAATACAGCCCTCAACCTATTGAATGAGGACAAGCAGAAAGCTTTTCTTCTGAGATATGGACCCAGAAAAGGAGACCCACTCTGTACTGCTATTAATATGCCACTGTAGGTGTTAGTTAAAGCAATTAGGCAAGAGAAAGAAATTAAAAACAAAAGAATAGCAAAGGAAGGATTCAAATAATTCCTATTTCCAGATGGCATGCTTTTCTATATAGAGGGACCTAACAGCTCCATCAAGAGACTTCCAGAACTGACAAGTGAATTCAGTAATATTCAAGAATACATAATCAATAAAAATCAGTAGCACTTTTACACACTGATAGTAAGCTCAGTTAGAAAGAAATCATAAGAACAATCAGATTCACAATAACTACAAGAAAACAACATACCATGGGGTACATTTAAGATCTGAAAGGCCTTTGAAATTAAAATAACAATACAGGGGTCTTTGTCATGGTCTTGTGGGTTAAGCCACCACCTTCAGCACTTGCACCTCACATAAGTGCTGGCTCAAGGCCAGGCTACTCCACTTCCAATCCACCTCCCTGCTAATATACCTGGGAAGGCAGCACAGGATAGCTCAAGTACTTGGGCCCCTACACCCATGTGGGAACCCAGCCCTCATGGTTACAACCAGATGGGGAGTGAACCAGTGGATGGAAGATCTGTCTCTCTCCCTGGAACTCTGCCTTTCAAATAGGTAAAATCTTGTTTAAAACATCAAAAAACACTGATAAAATAACTAAAGAAGTTACAAAAATGGAAAGATCTCTCATGTTCATGGATTGTAAAAATTCATATTATTAAACTTTTCATGCCATCCAAAGTAATTTATAAATGCAATTCCCATCAAGACATCAATTAAATTCTTCACCAAACTAGAAAAAAAGCCTTAAAATTCCTTTGGAATCCAAAAAGCCCCCAAAATAGTCAAGATAATTCTGAAAAATAGAAAAATCTGGGGGTACCACAATATCTCATTCCAAGACAACTTTCAAAGGTATTGTTAAACTGACATCATCAGAGACACATACACCAATGTAAGAGAATGGAGATTTCAGAAATAAATCCACATACATATGGCAACTGAGCACCAATAACACTCTGGAGAAACAACAGTGTCTTCAATAAATGATTCTGAGGAAAGTAGATATCCATATGCAGAAGACTGAAACTAGATCTCCCATCTCTTTCTCTATAAAAATGAATTAAAATGAGTAAAATATCTAAGTATAAGACCTAAAACTGAAAAACATAAAGGAAATTCTATTAGACATTGGCATAGGCAATAGCTTTTGGGCAAGATCCCAAACACACAGGAAAGAAAAATAAAAATAAATTGGATGATACTAATATAAGAAGATTCTTCACAGCAAAGGAAGTAATCCCCAGACAGAAGATAGAACCAACAGAATGGAAAAAAAATATTTGCAAACCATGAATCTGACAAAGGATTGAAACTTAGAATACATATGGGGGCCGGCGCTGTGACATAGTGGGTAAAGTGGCTGCCTGCAGTGCTGGCATCTCATATGGGCACTGGTTCAAGTACTGGTCACTCCACTTCCAATCAAGCTCTTTGCTATGGCCTGGAAAAGCAGTAGAAGATGGTCCAGGTCCTTTGGCCCTCATCCCCAAGTAGGAACAAGTTCCTGGTTCCAGGTTTGGATTAGCAAAGTTCCCGTCATTGCGGTCATCTGTGGCAACCCATGTTAGGACTAAAAAGGCCAATAATATTACCAGGTTTGAGGATGCTGCCCCTATACCAGGTAAAGATTAAACACCCTTGTCAATAAGGCCTTGTTCCACCATGCAAAGCTCTATAGATGTGTATAGTATTCTCATACTTAGATAAAAGACAGACACATTTAACTTAAAAGCATATATAGCAGGTTGTACTTGTACCTTTAAAGGAAAAAATATATTACAAATTCTATTTAATTCTCTCCACAACCTAATGGGTTGTTGTGCATCACTTTGGGGTACCTGCATGTACTTTTTGTTAATACTTTATTTTTTTGAGAGACAGAATCACGAATCACAAAGGGAGATACAGGGAGAAAGATATTCCATCAGCTGGTTCACTCCCCAAATGGCAGCAACAGCCTCATCTGGGCTAATCTGAAACCAGGGGTCAGGATCTTCTTTTGGGTCTCACACATGGGTGCAGGGGCACAAGCACTTGGGCCATCTTCTACTGCTTTTCCAGACCATAACAGATACCTGGATAGGAAGAGGAACAAGACACAAACTGGTGCCCATATGGGATAGCAGCACCATAGGCAGAGGCATAGACTACCCCCTACTGCTCTGGCTCCCCCATGCATGTACTTATGAGACTAGTTCCTAAATAACCTTCCTCTAATTACACAGACATGATTCCCCATGATTCCTTTATCTTATCTTAACATTTGCCCTTAGCATGAATGGCTTTCCATCTCTCCTGAACTCACCCATGATCCAGCCATAGCTCCTGTCACAGAGGAAACTGTACAGCCCAGTCAATCTCCTCTGATTAACAGAGGAACTCATGTAAGCAACTCATGTGCCAGTTTATCTAGAAATCTTAGAATGCTTGTTGTTCCCCTGTGTTTATTAAGATTGGTTCTCATTTAATTTTTTGGCCTTGTGTTTCTTGAGACTTATTGCTGGTTCCATAAAAGTTCCAAAATATCATTAATTCAATCCATTGAAGAAAATATTCCTTTGAAATTATGTTTTAGAATTCAAAATATTGCAAATCTTTTAGAAAACAAAAAGTAATAAACATTTTAAAACACAGTGCTCCCACAATCACCATTTTTATGGTGATATGTTTTCTATCTTTTCTTTTTTAATTCCAGCCCATTTATATTGCTGCAATCAGCTACACTTCCATCATCCCCTAGAATGTACTCAGCAGAAACATTCCACTATTTTGTAATATCATCATCTTATTTAATATGATCCTGGGCACTGATCCTATGGTTTAGTTTGTGTACAATACAAAATGGGAAAGTAGGGCCTCATCAAAGCATGAACCCTGACTGATGTGGGCCTTCTTCATAGAACAGGCATATTTTAATGCATGAATGTGCTGCCCACCTGCCGAGCAACCTGCCTGTGGGTTGTCTAGTTACAAGTAATGCTTTATTCAAATTCCCCTATTAGCGGAGGGCTTTTCTGAGATGAACAAAGTGCTTTCATCTAGCAATGGACTCATACATGGCCCTCCTCCGATGGGACAATCCATGGCTTGTTTCACTATTTTCTCTTAGGCAGAAAGATCAGTTTTTCTAAAGTAATGTTTTTAGGGTGTAATTTCACTCAGGAAACTATCTCTGTAAACCTTTCAGGGGGTAATGAATTAAAAAATAAAGTACTTTAAGATGAGAAAAGACATTGTGGAATATGAATGTGAAAATTCTAAATTTTGCATTATAACAAAAGGCACTGATGTAGTTCTCTAGGAAGATGATTGAACAGCTATGGTTGACATGCTCACTTTTAGGGGCTACATGAGCGAAAGAGGTACAAACAAGGTAACTGCTTGCAATGGTCCCCTCTAACTATGTCCCTGGCACCCCAAAATGAAGAAGAGTCCTAGAAATTTTAATTATTTCTTCCCTTATATTAATTTGGGGATTCATATGTTGTTGTTTTTCTAGATCCTGAGATGCAATGATAGCCCATTTATTTTGTACCTTTCCAATTGCTACAAACTTTCCTTTTAACACTGCTTTTGCTATTTCCCATAAGTTTTGATGTTATGTGTTATCATCTTTATTTATTACCAGAAATTGTTTAATTTCAATTTTGGTTTCTTCTATGACCCACTGTTCATTCACAAGCATGTTGTTCAGTCTCTATGTATTTCTATGTGATCTAGGGATTTCTTAATTGTTTAATTCCAGCATTATCCCTTGTGGTCTGAGAAGATGCATGAGACTTGCCTTATGGCCTTGCTTGCTGGGAAAGAAATTGAGATTGTGCTGAGTTTGTAAAATAATGTTAAGATAATTGTTTTAACACTGATGAATCCTGAGAATCTTGAATAAAATCTTCTCTATACTTAGAAACATTTAATTTCATATGAATCCTAAGTTGTTTTTGTAGTTCTGTCAATATTTTATCAGATGTGTATTTCATAATGTAAATGAACTAGTGGTGCTTCTAAAATTTTGATTTTTATTGCTGGTATATACAAACACATTTTGTTTTTCTGTATTGATTTTGTATCTTCTAACTTTACTGAACTCACTTATTGTTTCATTACATTTTCAGATTATGCCATCAAAATTTTTGTATGGATCAAATGTTAATTATTTCCTTTCTCAAACTACTCTCTTATTAATAATAGTAAATATATTTTATTTGTAACAATACAGTTTCTGTGACAACTTTTTTTAGTGTGACAGCACTATAGATAAATTAATGAGCATAGCTCTGTTCCAATAAAACTTTATTACTAGAACCTGAAGCTGTCCTACAAGTGAGAGTTTGAGGGTGGAGTATTCTCACCCCTATTATATGGTCATGGTTGTGAATAGACATCCTTGCTTCCTCCTTTCAACTTGCCTGCTTTTATTTATTTTAATTGCCTCCAAATAGAGGCTAGAATCTACACTATAATGTTGAATAAAATTAAGGAAATCAAACTACTATCTTGTTCCTGATTTTAAATGTAAAGTATTTTAATATTTGTCATTAAATATGTTTCCTGGAGTTTTGTCATATATGCTATTTTTCATACTGATGAAGTCTTCTCATATTTTTAGTTTCCTGAAGCTTTTATACTCAGGAAATAATGCTAAATTTGTCAAGTGCCCCTATGCATCGAGAAACCACTGTGACTATTTCCCTCCCTCCCCCAGGCAGTGATAGACTAAGGAAGCTGCCTCAGGCCTTGGGGAAGGCAGAAAACAGTGATAGAAAATCAGACAAACTATCTTGAAACTTAACTTTACTGTGACTGAGGTAATCCCAACTCAGAGGCTCATCTGCATGTTCAGGTTGTTGAAACAGGATGGTATACATGGCTGAGAGTCCATATGAGCCAAGTCACATGTGTCTTAACAACAAATTTTTTTCAGCAACAAGCCTGTGTGTTCAGAACCATAAACATAGACCTCCTGCCCAGCAACCACATTTCACTCTGTGGGACAACCAAAAAGACTTCCGCCTTTTGGAACACAGGCCAAGGTTTTTTTGTTTTGCTTTGTTTTGTTTTGACAGGCAGAGTGGATAGTGAGAGAAAGAGACAGAGGAAAGGTCTTCCTTTACCATTGGTTCACCCTTCAATGGCCACTGCAGCCAGCGCACTGCGGCCAGCACACCGTACTGATCCGAAGCCAGGAGCCAGGTACTTCCTCCTGGTCTCAACTGGGCCCAATTTTTAACACATTTTTTTAAATTTGTTTTAACACATTTTACTTTTAGAGATATCTTAGGTTCATATTAAAATTAAGAGGAAGGTATAGAGATTTTTCGAGAATCATCCTAAGACAAGAACCTCTGCATGTCCCAACAAAACATGCCCCATGGAGAATAGTAAAGACTAAAACTGAAGACACAAAAGGCAGGTTCACCTCATTGATAATGGACTCCAAACTCTGGGCCTCTCCTGTCTCACAGGACTCACTAGAGCTTTCTACACAAAAAAATCACTTTTTCTTTGCACTCTTGAACTTAGCTCTTTATTTCTATACTGAGATATAAAATCATGATGCAAAAATCAATACCTTTGTATTCACAGAAAATGCCATGGCTAAGAAAGGACTTGTAAGATCAGTACCATTCACAACAGCAACAAAATATTTAAGTAGCTTGGAATAAATTTAACCAAGAATGTCAAAAATCTTTTTTTATTTTTGTATTTTTTTGACAGGCAGAGTGGACAGTGAGAGAGAGAGACAGAGAGAAAGGTTTTCCTTTGCCGTTGGTTCACACTCTAATGGCCACTGCAGCAGGTACGCTGCGCTGATCAGAAGCCAGGAGCCAGGTGCTTCCTCCTGGTCTCCCATGCAGGTGCTGGGCCCAAGCACTTGGGCCATCCTCTACTGCCTTCCTGGGCCACAGCAGAGAGCTGGTCTGGAAGAGGAGCAAGTGGGACAGAATCGGTGTCCCCCCAACCGGGACTAGAACCTGGTGTGCCGGTGCTGCAGCACTGGCCGGATGTCAAAAATCTTTGCAATGAAAATTACAACATATTGAAGCAAGAAATCAAAGAAGACACAAAAAATGAAATAATCTTCCACTTTCATGGATATGAAGAATTAATTTAATCAAAATCTTCATACTATCCATAGCTATTTACATATTCAAAGTGATGCAAATAAAAATACCAATGACATTCTTCTCAGAACTATAAGAAACAATGCTAAAAGTCTTATGGAATACAAGAGACCCTGAATAGCTACAGCAATTTTACACAAGAAAATCAAAGCCAGTTCCAGCACAATGCCAGATTTGGAAACACCCTACAGGGTGGTTACAATTAAACCACCTGGTACAAGCACAAAAATAGACAGAATAGAAGCCCCAGAAATAAATTCACACCTCAACAACCAACTAATATTTGAACAAGGAGCTAACATTAATTCTTGGAGAAAGGATAGTCTCTTCAACAAAAGGTTGTAAGAGTATTGGATCTCCAAATGCAGAAGTATGAAACAAGACTTATATATCACAACTTATACAAAAATCAGCTCAAAGTGCATCATGGATCTAAATATAAAAACTGATACAATAAGATTACTAGGGAACAATGGGGAAACAGCAAGACACTGGCATAGGAAAAAACTTCTTTAAAAAGACCCCAGAATCACAGGCAAAAAAAGCAAAAATAGAAACATGGGATTACCTCAAGCTAAGAATATTCTGCACTGCAAAGGAAATGCTCAGAAAAGTGAAGAAGCAATTGAGAGAATGGGAGAAAATATTTGCAAACTATGCAACTTAAAAGGGATTAATATCCAGAATCTATAAAGAGCTCAAGGAATTCAACAAGAAAACAAACAACACAGTTAAGAAATAAGTAAAAGACTTGATGAGGCATTTTTCAAAGGATGAAATCTAAGTAGCCAACAGACACATGAAAAAATTCTCAAGATAACTATCCATCAAGGAAACACAAACAACAAGCACAATGAGATTTCACCTCACCCCAATTAAAATAGCTTTCATACAGAAATCAAAAAACAATAAATGTTGGTGAGGTTGTGAGGGAAAAGGTACCCCAATCCACTGCTGTTTAGAATGTAAACTGATTCAGCAACTGTGGAAGACAGTATGGAGATACCTCAGAAATCTGGAAATATGTCTACCAAATGACCCAGCCATCCTACTTCTTGGAATATACTCAACAAAATGAAATCAGCACGTTTACTCATGTTCGATTCACTGTAGCTAAGATATGAAATCCATCCAAATGTCCATCGGCAAATGGTTAAAGAAATATAGTATATACACACTATGGAATACTACTCAGCTATAAAAAACAATGAAATTGTGTCATTTGCAACAAAATGGATGAAACTGGAAAGCATTATACCGAGTGAAATAAACAAGTTCCAGTAAGAAAAATGTTTTCCTTGATTTGTAATAACAGAGTAATGAAATTTAATGTATGAGTGAAATTGACATTTTGTGATTTGATTATTGTTTACAACACTTGTCTCTGCTGTTGAAGAACAGTGTTTTTGTTTCTTTCTCCTTATTACTACTTGTTGATTTGTTTTCTTAGTTGAAGGTTAAGTTTATGATTATAAAATAAACTGAAGTGTACATCATTGTAAAAATTAAAAGAAAGAATAAGTAAGGAATGATGAGGAAAAGTAGTTGGGTACTATCAGTATACAACTAAATCTGCATATATATGAAATACATGAAATTTATTCACCTTTTATAAATTTAAAAATTATTTTAAAAACCCAATGTACAGAGGTTTTTCAAAAAATGTTAAAACTTTCATTCCTTAAAATGCCACATATACTAGCAGTGTTGGTTGTTTTAAGCATTAGCTTCCCCCAAATAATTGCCAGTTATATAAGAGAAGAAGCCATTTGCTCCCTTTCTTACCTTGCAGCACCCCTCACTCCATCCCAACACAACGGTGGTAGTTCAATATACATGTTCACTAATATGTTCCACATCAAGTAAATTAAATGTGTTCCTTAAACTTATTGAGAATTTACTGCATGCTAGCCTCTTTTTAAGCACTTTAGAAAGATTAACTCCTTTATTTCTCACATAAATCCTAAGAATCATAGCTTTTATTACCCCCATTTTACACAGAAGAAAATGGATTCATTAAATAATCTGGCTAAAGAATAAAAAACTGACAGAGACAGAATGAAATCCAGCTGGTTGAATCCATGTTCCATGCTACCACCCAACATTGGCTCTGAATGGGCCTATTTACTGAGCTCTGTAACTGTGTGGCCAAGTTCTTACAAGCTGAATTCTGATTTGCAAGAATTAAATGTCCTTGTTTCCATTGAATTTTCTGTAATTCACTCTTACCCTCAAATATAGAGCACAATCAAGCCATCTGCAGGTGAGAGAAATGTGCAGCTCTGGCAATGCAGAAATTCAGCTCCTTGGCACCACATTCTCATGGGCATCAGTGAGGCTGGCAGGAGAGCTGCTCAACCTCAGGGTGGCAAACCGTGGGCTGCCAAAAATGCACTGCAGCTCTGCTTCTCATTGATCATTCTCTTCTGCTCTCCCTCATCTCTCCCACAACTCTTGCCAATATGAATAAGGAATTGTCATTTCTCTTAAGTAGCAATGTTCAACTGGTACATGTGAGACCTTCACAGGGATTTAAATCTGGGAATGTATATCATCTTGGAAATCTGGAATGTGCATAATAGGAAATCTAAAATGCATCTGGAAAGGAGGCAGGGTGACTGTCCTCAGCAGCTGCTCTCAACACTGACTACATTTTGGAATCACACGGAACACATTTTAAAATACCATGCCTAGTTTCCCACCTCCAGGGACTATAATTAGATTGGTCCCAGGTTTACCCTGGAGGTCAATGTGTTTGAAAAGCTGCCTAGATGATTCTAATAGTCACCAAAGCTGAGAATGTTTGGTATTGGGTATGAATGTTGTACTGAACCTTCATTCACAGATGTCTTTATTCAAAGGTGAACACAATCCATGTTATGACTCACCAAGTTCAATTTGTATGCATCACTGCAATCTGGGAGGCTTCACACATGCTTTGTTCTAACCCTGGTGTGCCTAGAGGATCTTATCATTCATCTGTAAATATTTTTAAGATTTATTTGTTTATTTGAAAGGCAGAGTTACAGAGAGGCAGAGGGAGAGAGAGAGAGAGAGAGAGAGAGAGAGAGAGAGAGAGAGAAGAGAGAGAGAAAGGTCTTCCATCTACTGGTTCACTCCCCAGATGGCTGCAACAGCCAGAGCTGCCCTTATCTGAATTCAGGAGATTCTTCTAGGTCTCCCACGTGGGTGCAGGGTCCCAAGGACTTGGGCCATCTTCTACTGCTTTCCCAGGACATAGCAAAGAGCTAGATATGAAGTGGAACACCTAAGACTTGAACTGGGGCCCATATGGGATGCCAGCACTGCAGGTGATGGCTTTAGTCACTATGCCATAGCACCAACCCCAGGATATACTTTTTAATTTTAACAAAATTAATAAACTATGAGTAAAAGTAATTGAGGAAACAGAGGGAAAATTAACACTAGTGTCCATTTTCATGTACTAAAACAATTGTTTACAGAGAAAAGAGCCTTGTCCAGATCTGGAAAAAATATTGTAAAACTCTTAGGGGTAAAACTTTTACTAGAGATAAAAATCAACTATACTTTGAAAATCAAGTTCCCAAACATAAATATAAATTCCTAAAATCCAATATAAAAAGTATAAAATAGCAAAACTCCAAATTAAACCATGCAAGTTGAATCACAATTTGAAGGCCATCAACCAATAAAACAGTTACTGAAACAAAACTTCAGTTATAGAAACACAAAATATTTCAAACATTTAAGAAATAAAAAACACACCTATATTTCTCAGACATACCAAAGTATAAATAAGCAAAGAATATTTTCAGATTTCTTTTAGAAAGCCAGCATTACATTGATAATGATGCAAGGTTGACTAGCATTTGAAATAAAAATTAAGTATAAACCTCTCTTTCATATACATATGTATAAATCCTTAGTATTTTTATAATAAATGAAATCACACATGAAAATATAATGAATAACAAGTAACATATAATAAAAAAATACAAGAGGTGGTTAACATTTCTAAACTAGTCATGTAAATTTTCCAGGTACGTGAAAAATTCAAAAAGAAAATCACAAGAAAATTTAATGATAAAAAACATTTAAAAATCAGCACGTAATTTTAAAAAACTGCTAGCAGTATAGTAAAAAAGAGCAATGACTTTCTGATTCAGATCAAGATTTTTTAAAAGGATCCTACAACAAAAACCACAATTAATGCAGAATAATTGACAGCTTTTACCCTGTAAGTAAACCTAGACCAGGAAGTCTCCATTACCACCAACTTCTTATTGGAGGAGAAGTTGGGACGAAGGGCAGAGCAAAAAGAAATAAGATATGGTGTAAAGATCAATTTCTGAACAATGAATTGCCAGTATATTGGAGACATTTATTTAGAGGGAATCCATAAAAATAAAATAAACTGATAAATGAATTTAATGTTGCAGGAAAGATCAATGTTTTAAAAATCTATTAGCTTACTTTGGCCTTATTCTGATAGGGTCATAGTAAAAGTGGAAGTTCTCTCCTCCCTTCAGAGAAAGGTACCTCCTTCTTTGATGGCCCCATTCTTTCCACTGGGACCTCACTCACAGAGATCTTTCACTTAGGTCTTCTTCTTTTCTTTCTTTTCCATGGTATCTTGGCTTTCCATGCCTACAATACTCTCATGGGCTCTTCAGCCAGATCCGAATGAATGCCTTAAGGGCTGATTCTGAGGCCAGAGTGTTGTTTAGGACATCTGCCATTCTATGAGTCTGCTGTGTATCCTGCTTCCCATGTTGGATCCTTCTCTCCCTTTTTGATCCTATCAGTTAGTATTAGCAGACACTAGTCTTGTTTGTGTGATCCCTTTGACTCTTAGACCTATCAGAGCCATCAATTGTGAACTGAAATTGATTACTTGGACTAGTGAGATGGCATTGGTACATGCCACCCTGATGGGATTGTATTGGAATCCCCTGGCACATTTCTAACTCCACCATTTGGGGCACGTCCAATTGAGCATGTCCCAAATTGTACATCTCCTCCCTCTCTTTTTCCACTCTTAAGTTTAACAGGGATCACTTTTCAGTTAAAATTTAAACACCTAAGAATAATTGTGTGTTAATTACAGAGTTCAACCACTAGTACTAGAACAACAACTACAACAACAACAGAAAATACTAAAAAGGATAAAGTATTACATTGTACATCTAGAGTCAGGACAAGAGCTGATCAGGTCATTGTTTCTTACAGTGTCCATTTCACTTAACAGATTTCCCCTTTGTATGAATCTATCGGAATAAGACCAAAGTCAGTGAACTCTAAAGGCTTCCATAGCCCTGGCAACTCATGACTAGAGCCTAGGGAGATTACTGACGCCATGAACAGGAGTGTCAAATTGTTAAGTCAGCAACAGGAGTCACTGTGTACTTACATCCCCTGTGGGATCTGTCCTTAATGTGTTGTCTAATGTGCAGTGGTGCTATAACTAGTACTGAAACAGTATTTTTACACTTTGTGTTTCTGTGTGGGTACAAACTGATGAGATCTTTACTAATTATATACTGAATCAATCTTCTGCCTATAAAGATAATTGGAAATGAAAAAAAAACCTGGTGTTAAATTGGAAATGGCATAGAAAATTAATTAATTTAAAAAAATATTATGTAGGATCTCTGTCTTTAATGAGCTGTACACTGTTATTTAATGCTATAACTAGTACTTCAACAGTATTTTTTTTCATTTTGTGTTGCTATATGGGGGCAAACTGTTGAAATCTTTACCTAATATATACTAAACTGATCTTCTGTATATAAAGAGAATTGAAAATGAATCTTGATGTGAATGGAAGGGGAGAGGGAGCAGGGAAGGGGAGGGTTGCGGTTGGGAGGGAAGTTATGGGAGGGGGGAATCCATTGTAACCCTAAGCTGTACTTTGGAAATTTGTATTCATTAAATAAAAGTTTAATAAATGAAAAAAAAGTAAAAAAAAATTATTAGCTTACTAAGTACCAGCAAGAAATAAATATAAATAAATAGAAAGAGGTTAAGAGTCAGAGTGGAAAACAAATATTGACAGAAGAAAAGAAAACATTAAATTATATCTATATATTATTCAAATCAATATTAAATAGTAATACAAATGACCCAACAGTAAAGTGAGCAGAAATACAAGGAAAACGAAAGCGCCAGAAGTGGATAAGCAGAACTGTAACTCACTGAAATAGGTTACCGCCAGCTCCAGGCAGGAACCGCAGGGAGAAGGACGGGGACAGAGGTCAAGGCCAGCGGGTAGCAGGAGTTCGGAGGTGAGAGGCCCTCAGCCTGGGGAGGCAGAGCCCAGGGGCGGCTATTTCAGACCTGAACCCGGATCTGTCTCTCGCTGTTCCCATCCAGGACAACTTGACGTTAGGGGTCCATGCTGTGGGGCATGCTGACTGGCTCCATGCTTTGTGATGTTATGTGCGCTCAAGGCCAGCAAACTGTCCAATCAGGCATGGTGCTGTCCATGCTGTGTCAGCACACGGGGCCTTGACGTCACAATCGTCTCACCGTTTGGCCTGCAGAGTGAAGTTCTGGGAGACAGCTCTGCCGCTGCAAGGCTCCCAAGCGAAGTCGGCCTCTGCAGCCCTCCATCTTACTCACCGGGGACGCTGGGCACCTAGGAAGCTGAAAACCGCGACACGGTGAGTGTGTGGGCCTGGTTGTGCCCAGAGGGGAATACAGAGCCGAGGGCCGGGAGAATGCGGGCCTCCGGCATCTGTGGCTCCATATTGGCGCTGGCATAGGGCTTCCCCTCAGTTCCCTCAGACCCGTGGTTTGGGGCCTTTACTGGCACCCAGGACCCCCGAGGTCCTGCCCCTTCCCTGCTTGGCGGAGACTTTTCGGTCCCAGAGCCATAGCGGGCCAGCTGTGTGGCAGCAGCTCCGTGACTCCCCCATTGTGCAGTGGGGACTGGGTGGTCACTAGGGAGAATGCGGACTCTGTATGTGATTCATGCGGGACTGGCACTGTCGGTTCCTCCTTCCCTCCCCACAGGGACCTGGTTCCCCCGAGTTTTCTCAATATGTGGCCTGCAGGGTATTTTCCAGGGCACTGACCTCCTCACACAGCTGTTTCTAGGATGTCTCACTCCGTTTTATGTTTCCAGTATCACAGTAACATAGACTGAGTACGTTAGAAACGGAAGTTGTATTTGGCTTGGGGTTTTTACCCAGGTTTTAGGCAGAAAGAGCCTCTAATTTGGCACTTGGGCATCATCTTAGCACTTACACTTTCTCCTTACAGGGTGCCATCTCTAATGGCTCTTTCAGAATAGAAATTTTGGCTACTCAAATTTATGTGTGTTTTAAAAATGATTTCTCTTCCATGAAAGCCTTCCATATCCCGGAGATATGTCTAGTTTACTAAGTTATTTTGAATTTATATTTTAATATAGGAGCCTGTTTTGTTTTGCTTGTTTTAACTTTTTCAAGATTGTCAGAGTGTGATTGACACAATTTGTGTGTCTTCAAGGTATGAAAACTGATGTTTTGCTATGTGAGGGACGTCAAAAACTTATGGACAATTCACATTACCTTTTGATTACATTTTTCATAAACTTTCTGGAATCCTCTTGTACATATACATTATGAAATGATTAGAACAATATAACACATCCATCACATTACATCCCTATGTTATTAAATAATGTGTAAGATATTAGCAAGTTGGAGTATATGATGTCATAATCATCTAGTTACCGTGTTGAATATTAAGGTCTTGAGGTGCTCATCTGTCTCATAGCTGCAAATGTGTGTTCAGCTAACATTTTCCCATGTCCTTCACTCTCAACCCCTGACAACCACCATTCTGTTCTGTGATTAAGTGCTACTTTCTTAGATTACACATATGAGTGAGATTGTATGGCATTTATCTTTCTGTGCCTTATTTCAAATAGCCTAATGTTCACATTCATATTTTTGGATCCACATTGTGAAGAAAATGAAAGAATTTCCTTTTTAAGGTTGGCTGTGATTCCTGTGTGTGTGTGTGTGTGTGTTTATCACATTTTCTTTATTCATCTGTTGACAATGGAGTTGTTTTCATATCTTGTTCTTGTAGATAATGCTGCCATTAATGTTGAGATACAAGTGTCTACTTGAGATACTGATTTGATTTCCTTTGGATGTATACACAGTAGTGAGATTGCTTTGTCATTAGTTCTATTAGTTTAATTTTGATTGAAGACCTACATAATGTTTTCTGTTTACTCTCATGAACAATTTTTATATTCCTTTTTTCCACCCTGGTCTAATGTTATCTTTTTACTTTTGGATAATAATGACTTTAACGTGTATGAGATGATAACCATTGTGGTCTCGATTACCATTGTAGTCTTCATTAGTAGTTTTTGAGCCCCTTTTCAGTTACCTGTTGGCTACTTGTATATATTCAATGGAAAACTGATCAATCCTTTGTGCAATTTTTGTTACAGTATTTGCTTTTGAGTTGTCTGTGTTCAAGCTCAGGTTTTCCAATATTTTCTTCATTCCTTACTTTATCTGTTCTGTTTTTCCTATCATATGCAGAGTATTTCTTAGATTTTTTGCAGTCTTTGCTCTTGTCACCTGTGCTTTTAGTGTCATATCTAAACAATCATTGTTGAGACTAATATCAATGCATTTGCTTCTTTATATTCTCAGAACTTTTATGTAAGCCTTCAATTTATTTTGAGTTGACTTTCATGCCTGGTGTAATATAAAGATATCTTTCAGTTTTTGGCATGTGGATGTCCAATTTGCCTCTGCTAAGATGTGGTCACTGAACTGTGAATAGCCACTTGGTAACAATGGTGTCATTTGCTGGACTCAACACCCCTGATGATGTGCCTCTAAGTGGCAGGATCCAGGCAGACACAGTCATAGTCCAGTTTTTCCCTAATCTGCCTTGTCTCCCAGACCCACTTTTCTGTGCTCTGCTGCTCTTCCCTGTCTGCATGAATAGACCTCAGAAGTGAGCATGCACAGAGAGAGACATGTGAAGCAATGTGCAATGTTGTGGAGAAGCAGAAACTATGTAGTAAAGGGGCTGGGCCCAGAACTCTTTCTCTTTTCTCTGAAAGCCTTTGATATATAGAGGCACTTCAAAAATTCACTGAGGGATTGACATTTGGCATGTGTTACAACCCTGCACATCCTATATTGGTGTGCCTAGGTTACAGTCACAACTCTCAATTCCAGCTTTCTGCTAATATGCACTTTTGCAGAGAGTGATGGCTGAAGTATGTGGGTCCCTGCAACCCACATGAGAAACTCATATCATCTGGGAAGTAGAGCTGATGGGGTCCTCCATGCAGACTGGATGGGCATAAGATGTTCCTTTGCTGCAATGTGTGATCTGGATGTGATCTGGAAAATAACACTCTGTCATGAACTTCCTTAGGTCAAACAATGATGCACAATTGAGAAAAGGAGATTCTGAGGTATTTAGGCATTTTTTTTCAATTAGTCTATGCAGCTGCCATCCCCACAGGGAAGGGACCCAACTGGAATGGTCTCAGTCTGACCACATGGATGCAAGAGGGTTATTTAAATTTTGAAAATTAATTTTATTCACTTTAAAGGCATAGAGATCATTCACCCACTGTTCTCTCTCCAGATATTCACAATAACTGGGATTCAGCCAGGTTGTGATGTGAAAATATCAGGTTTTATGAAGTGAAAAATCCCAGACCTCAGTGTGGGTGGCACAGACCCAAGTATTTGAGTTATTATCTGCTGCTTCCTAGGGTGCACTTTAGTAGGAAGCTGGATTGGAAGTGGAGTGGGAACCCACTGTTGGTGGGAATGCAAACTGGTTAAGCCACTATGGAAGTCAGTCTGGAGATTCCTCAGAAACCTGAATATAACCCTACCATACAACCCAGCCATCCCACTCCTTGGAATTTACACAAAGGACATTAAATTGGCAAACAAAAAAGCCATCTGCACATTAATGTTTATTGCAGCTCGGTTTACAATAGCTAAGACCTGGAATCAACCCAAATGCCCATCAACAGTAGACTGGATAAAGAAATTATGGGACAAGTACTCTATAGAATACTATACAGCAGTCAAAAAAAATGAAACCCGTTCATTTGAAACAAGATGGCGGAATCTGGAAAACACATTGCTGAGTAAAATAAGCCAGTCCTAAAGGGACAAATATCATATATTATCCCTGATTGGCGACAACTAACTGAGCACCAAAGGGGAAACCTGTTGAAGTGAAATGGACACTACGAGAAACAGTGACCTGATCAGCTCTTGTGCTGATGTACAATGTAATACTTCATCCATTTTAGTATTTTTTTCTCTGTTTTGTTCTAATACTATTGTTTGAACTCTGTAATTAACACACAATTATTCTTAGGTGTTTAAATTTTAACTGAAAAGTGATCCCTGTTAAATCTAAGAGTGGGAAAAAGAGATGGAAGAGATGTACAATTTGGGACATGCTCAATTAGACATGACCCAAATGGTGGAGTTAGAAATGTGCCAGGGGATTACAATACAATCCCATCAGGGTGGCATGTACCAATGCCATCTCACTAGTCCAAGTGATCAATTTTAGTTCACAATTGATCACACTGATAGGTCTAAGAGTCAAAGGGATCACACAAACAAGACTAGTTTTTGCTAATATTAACTGATAAAATCAAAAAGAGAGAAAGATCCATCATGAGAAGCGAGATACACAGCAGACTCGTTGAATGGCAGATGTCCTAAACAACACTCTGGCCTCAGAATCAGCCCTTAAGGCATTCATTCGGATCTGGCTGAAGAGCCCATGAGAGTATTGTAGGTATGGAAAGCCAAGACACTGGCAAAACAAAAAAGAAAAAAAAGAAGAAGACCTAAGTGAAAGATCTCTGTGAGTGAGGTCCCAGTGGAAAGAATGGGGCCATCAAAGAAGGAGGTACCTTTCTCTGAAGGGAGGAGAGAATTTCCACTTTGACTATGACCCTGTTGGAATAAAATCGAAGTCGGCGAACTGAAAAGGCCTCCATAGCCTTGGCAACTCAAGACTAGAGCCTAGGGAGATTACTGATGCCATAAACAAGAGTGTCAAATTGTTAAGTCAACAACAGGAGTCACTGTGTACTTCTCATGTGGGATCTGTCCTTAAATTATGGTCCAATGTGAAGTAATGCTATAACTAGTACTGAAACAGTATTTTACACTTTGTGTTTCTGTGTGGGTGCAAACTGATGAAATCTTTACTTAATATATACTAAATCAATCTTCTGTATATAAAGATAATTGAAAATGGATCTTGATGTGAATGGAATGGGAGAGGGAGCGGGAGATGGGAGGGGTGTGAGTGGGAGGGAAATTATGGGGGGGAAGCCATTGTAATCCATAAACTGTATGTTGGAAATTTATTTTTACTAAATAAAAAATTTTAAAAAAGGAAGTGGAGTGGGACTGAAACCCACATCCCCTAATGTAGGATATGGGTCTCGAAAGAGCCATCTTACATGCTGTTCCCCAGTGCTCACACCTCTATTATTTTAAGAGGACTCCTACAACAGTCCAAACCTACTCTTCTAGCCCTGATTGTTATAGTCCCTGAAGTTAAGCTGTGCAGACCCTCAACACCCTAGAAAATACCCAGGTACATCCACAGAATGGAGTGTTCACTGAAGCAGCTTCCTGCTGTGCTTGTCACTCAGAACTGTGCAGCTAGAGGTGTGCCCTTACATCTCTTCATCCACTTTCCACAAGCTGGTACCACATCTGGCCATCCACATCAAAGTGATCACTATTAGATGCTGTGTTGAAGGGGGATCCCAAGTTGTCTCATTTCAGATAAACTTCATGTGTTCTTTCAGACACTTCTTGGCACTCCCAGTCAGTCTCCATAGCAGGTCATTTGGCACAGTAGTTTATGCACCCCACAGGCACCTGTGTAGGTGACAGTCATCTGTTTACTGGGCTTATAGCCTAGATAATTGTGGCCTGTTGGGCACTGGATTGGGTATTACTTCATCAGTGCAATGAACCAGCCCTGCTGGGTCATTGACAAAAAGGAGGACAAGTCCTTAGTATACCTGTGTGGTCAACATATTAAGACAGGACTCTTCCTTTTACCATGAACCCTGCTATTATTCCTCCCCACTTCTCACTTACCATTTCTGATCCTTAGTTGGCATGGACAGTCTGGAATATCTCTTCTCCACCAAGCCTAGTGCTTTGTACAGATGGGGTATGCTGACGAGGAACCTGCACATTTCCTCAAGCACCTCTGCAGCATTAACACTCAAGCAGCTATAGTAGAAGTTGCTTCAGTTAATCACCACATATTGGAAGCCTGTGTTCTGAAATTTGTATCTGTAACTTATTACAGGTGGAAGCTTAACATCCTACCTCACAACCATAATTCCAACCAACCTATTTTTACAGGTTAAACAAAGAAATCATTTTCAGACTGCATTAATTTGCAAGAATGTGATAAAATAATTCTAGTGGCATTAGGGTTAGATGTTTAATATGTTGGTAAATTTGCCTAGAGAGAGTGTGTGCCTTCTAATTTTGTATTAGAAAGGAAGGCAAGTTAGGGGTGGAAACCATAGCATTATGTAGTGAGTAGAAGATAACTTTTCTGTTTGGTTCACCCCTTTAAACAGCCTGACATGGAATAGAAACTGTTCAAATGTTTGTTGAATGAATAGAAATATCCAAGGAACCTGGAAGTTATGAGAAAAAACCAAAAACCTATATTTTTTTCCGTGATTTACTGTATACCCAGCTTTGTCTTCATGCTGTGGGTGCCAGTGCTGTGTCTAAGAATACTGATAGCAGCAATTTATTGTGCTTCCTGTGAGCCAAGCAATCTGCACACATTTTTCATTCTCTCTGCTACTCTGGGTGTTGGACATTGTGTTTTTTTTATCTATAAGGAAACTGAGGCCAAAAGAGGCCAAGCAGCTGGACAACAGCAGTAGGGTATACCCTTAATTCCTGTACTATAAGGCTTGCTTGACTCATAAAGCATGCTTTCTTGTGGGAAGTAAACATAACTAGGAAAATCACAAATTAGCATGCTAGGGGCTAATTGTATAGTATGCCTCATTTGCTACATATTTGTGTGCTAGCAGCATTTCATGAAGTGTGGGGTTTTGTCATGGTTAAGTCTGTATGCTCTGGAGTTAGATGCCTGGATTGGAGTCATTCTTGTGTGTGTAAACCTGGACATGTAGACAATAGACATATATTTAAACATTTATTAAAACTTCTTATAAAGTGTGGATGATAAAGGTACCTGCTCCTTGTTGTGAGGGTTATATAACTTATGTAAAATAATTCAGTGTGTGATAGGCATTGCATCTCAGCAGGTTTAACTGCAGCTTGGAATGCTCACATCCCATATTGGAGTGCTGGTTTGAGTGCTAACAACCACCATTCAGCTAGCTATTGATGTACTTGGGAAAGCAGTAGAGGATGCTCCAAGGGCTTGAGTCCTGCCACACATGTGGGAGGCTTGGATGGAGTTCGTAGTGCTTGATTTTGGCCTGATTCAGTCTTAAAAAGTGGGCATTTGATAGTTTATCCAGTGGATGGATGGTCTCTCCCTCGATTCTCCATCCTCACACTCTCCCCCATCTCTCTTTACCTCCTTCTTTATCTTTTACTTGGCCTTTTAAATAAATAAAAATAAAATGATTCAGTGTCTGACAAACTGTGGTTCTCATACAATGTAAGGGTTACAGAGCCACTGATTTGTATCAGTTTTATTCATCTATCCACATCTCAAATAGTGCTTTAAAAATAAACAGTAAATGTTTAATGATATATTTTAATATGTAAATATCTAGGTCCAGTCGCATTAGAAAGATCCTCATTCTATTTTCACATGTAATGCAAGATTGGGATGGACTGAATATGGGGCAGCATAAACCCAGAGGCAGAAGGGAACCAGAAGGAATGGAGAAACTTTTGCAAAATGAATCATTAAAGTATTCTGGCTAAATAGCTCATTTACATGTTTTCTCACTAGTTTTAGGATGAGTATACTCTGTATGTTTGTCTTGGTGATCACAATATAAAGTGACACAAGTGTTGTGGCAATAGGACTCCATTTTAATGTTGATCTTACAAATCTATTTTACAGTTTCTTTTTTTATCATTTATTTAATGAATATAAATTTCCAAAGACAAGCTTATAGATTACAATGCCTCCCCCCCATAAATTCCCTCCCACCTGCAACCCTCCCCTTTCTCACTCCCTCTCCCCTTCCATTCACATCAAGATTCATTTTCAATGTTCTTTATATACAGAAGATCAGTTTAGTATATATTAAGTAAAGATTTCAACAGTTTGCCCCCACATAGCAACACAAAGTGAAAAATACTGTTGGAGTACTAATTATAGCATTAAATCACAATGTATAGCACATTAAGGACAGAGATCCTACATGATATTTTTGTAAAAAAATTGATTAATTTTTTATGTAATTTCCAATTTAACACCAAGTTTTTTTTTTCATTTTCAATTATCTTTATATACAGAAGATCGATTCAGTATACTAAGTAAAGATTTCAAGAGTTTGCACCCATACAGAAACACAAAGTGTAAAAATACTGTTTCAGTATTAGCTATATCATTACTTCACATTGGACAACCCATTAAGGACAGATCCCACATGGAACGTAAGTACACAGTGACTCTTGATGTTGATTTAACAATTTAACACTCTTGTTTATGGCGTCCGTAATCTCCCTAGGCTCTAGTCATGAATTGCCAAGGCTACAGAAGCCTTTAGGGTTTGCCGATTTCGATCTTATTCCGACAGGGTCATAGTCAAAGTGGAAGTTCTCTCCTCCCTTCAGAGAAAGGTACCTCCTACCTTGATGGCCCCTTTCTTTCCACTGGGATCACACTCGCTGGGATCTTTCATTTAGGTCTTCGTTTTTTTTCCATGGTATCTTGGCTTTCCATGCCTAAAATAATCTCATGGGCTCTTCAGCCAGATCCAAATGCTTAAGGGCTGATTCTGAGGCCAGAGTGCTATTTAGGACATCTGCCATTCTATGAGTCTGCTGTGTCTCCCACTTCCCATGTTGGATCCTTCTCTCCATTTTTGATTTTATCAGTTAATATTAGCAGACATTAGTCTTGTTTGTGTGATCCCTTTCATTCTTAGACCTATCAGTGTGATCAATTGTGAACTGAAATTGATAACATGGACTAGTGAGATGGCATTGGTACATGCCACCTTGATGGGATTGTATTGGAATCCCCTGGCAAGTTTCTAAGTCCATCATTTGGGGCAAGTCCGATTCAGCATATCCCCAATTGTACATCTCCTCCCTGTCTTTTTCTCATTCTTATATTTAACAGGAATCACTTTTCGGTTAAAATTTAAAACCTAAGAATAATTGTGTGTTAATTACAGAGTTCAACCACTAGTACTAGAACAAAAAAATACTAAATTGGATAAAGTATTACATTGTAAAACAACAGTCAGCCCAAGAGCTGATCAAGTCACTGTTTCTCGTAGTGTCCATTTCACTTCAACAGGTTTCCCCTTTTGTGCTCAGTTAGTTGTCGCCAATCAGGGAGAACATATGATATTTGTCTCTTTGGGACTGGCTTAATTCACTCAGCAATGTGTTTTCCAGATTCTTCCATCTTGTTGCAAATGACTGGGTTTCATTGTTTTTGACTACTGTATAGTATTTTATAGAGTATATGTCCCATAGTTTCTTTATCCAGTCTACTGTTGATGGGCATTTGGGTTGATTCCAGGTCTTAGTTATTGTGAATTGAGCTGCAATAAACATTGATGTGCAGACCGCTTTTTTGTTTGCCAGTTTAATGTCCTTTGTGTAAATTCCAAGGAGTGGGATGGTAGGGTTATATTCAAGTTTCTGAGGAATCTCCAGACTGACTTCCATAGTGGCTTAACCAGTTTGCATTCCCACCAACAGTGGGCTAGTGTCCCTTTTTCCCCACATCATCAACAGCATCTATTGTTGGTAGATTTCTGAATGTTAGCCATTCTAACCGGGGTGAGGTGAAACCTCATTGTGGTTTTGATTTTCATTTCCCTGATGGCTAGTGATCCTGAACATTTTTTCCTGTGTCTGTAGGCCATTTGGATTTCCTCTTTGTAAAGATGTCTGTTGAGGTCCTTGTCCCATCTCATAAGTGGGTTGTTTGTTTTGATGTTGTGGAGTTTCTTGATTTCTTTGTAGATTCTGGTTATCAACCCTTTATCTGTTGTGTAGTTTGCAAATATTTTTTCCCATTCTGTCGGTTTCCTATTCACTTTCTTGACTGTTTCTTTTGCAGTACAGAAACTTCTCAATTTGATAAAATTCCAATAGTTAATTTTGGCTTTTACTTCCTGTGCTTCTGGGGTATTTTCCAAGAAGTCTTTACCTGTACCTATATCTTGCAGGGTTTCTCCAATGCCCTCTAGTAATTTGATGGTGTTGAGTCATATATTTAAGTATTTAATCCATGTTGAGTGAATTTTTGTGTAAGGTGAAAGGTAGGGGTCTTGCTTCATGCTTCTGCACATGGAAATCCAGTTTTCCCAGCACCATTTATTGAATAGACTGTCCTTACTCCAGGGATTAGATTTGGATCATTGATCAAATATGAGTTGGCTGTAGATGTTTGGATTGATTTCTGGTGTTTCTATTCTGTTCTATTGGTCTATCCATTTGTTTCTGTACCAGTACCATGCTATTTTAATAACTACTGCCCTGTAGTATGTCCTGAAATCTGGTATCGTGATGCCTCCGGCTTTATTTTTGTTGTACAAGATTGCTTTAGCTACTCAAGGTCTCCTGTGTCTCCATATGAATTTCAGCATCTTTTTCCAGATCTGAGAATTCCTTTGGTATTTTGATTGGTATTGCATTGAACCTGTAAATTGCTTTTGGGAAAATGGACATTTTGTTGTTGTTGATTCTTCCAATGTATGAGCATGGAAGATTTTTCCATTTTTTTGGTATCCTCTTCTATTTCTTTCTTTAAGGTTTTGTAATTTCCATCATATAGAACTTTAATGTCCATGGTTAAGTTTGTTGCAATGTATTTGATTGTTTTTGTAGCTATTGTGAATGGGATTGAACTTAGAAGTTGTTCCTCAGCTGTGGCATTGCCTGTGTATACAAAGGCTGTTGAATTTTGTGCATTGATTTTATATCCTGCTACTTTGCCAAACTCTTCTATGAGTTCCAGTAGTCTCCTAGTAGAGTTCTTTGGGTCCCCTAAATAAAGCATCATATCATCTGCAAAGAGGGATAGTTTGAGTTCTTCCTTCCCAATTTGTATCCCTTTAATTTCTTTGTCTTGCCTAACAGCTCTGGCTAAGACTTCCAGAACTATATTGAAGAGCAGTGGTGAGAGTGGGCATCCCTGTCTGGTACCAGATCTCAGTGGAAATGCTTCCAACTTTTCCCCATTCAATAGGATGCTGGCTGTGGGTTTTTCATAAATTGCTTTGATTGTATTGAGGAATGTTCCTTCTATACCCAGTTAGCTTAGGGTTTTCATCAGGAGAAGGTGTTGTATTTTATCAAATGCTTTCTCTGCGTCTATTGAGAGAATCATATGGTTTTTCTTCTGCAGTCTGTTAATGTGGTATATCACGTTGATTGTTTTGCGAACGTTGAACCATCCCTGCATACCAGGGATAAATCCCATTTGGTCTGGGTGGATGATCTTTCTGATGTGTTGTTGCATTCTATTGGCCAGAATTTTATTGAGCATTTTTGTATGTATGTTCATGAAGGATATTGGTCTGTAATTCTCTTTCAATGCTGCATCTTTTTCTGGCTTAGGAATTAAGGTGATGGTGGCTTCATAGAAAGAATTTGGGAGGATTCCCTCTTTTTAGATTGCTCTGAATAGTTTGAGGAGAATTGGAGTTAATTCTTCTTTAAATGTCTGGTAGAATTCAGCAGTGAATCCATATGGTCCTGGGCTTTTCTTTGTGGGGAGGGCCTTTATTACTGTTTCAATTTCTGTTTATGTCAATTTCTGTTATGGGTCTGTTTAGGTTTTCTATGTCTTCCTGGTTCAATTTAGGTAGGTTGTATGTGTCCAGGAATCTATCCATTTCTGATAGATTTCGCTGTTTGCTGGCATACAAGTCCTTGTAGTAATTTCTGATGATTCTTTTTATTTCTGTGTTTTCTGCTGTTACGTTTCCTTTTTCATCTCTGATTGTATTGATTTGGGTCTCTTCTCTTCTTTTTTTAGTTAGTTGGGCCAATGGGGTGTCAATTTTGTTTATGTTTTCAAAAAAACAACTCCTTGTTTGGCTGATTTTTTGTAATTTTTTGTTTCAATCCTGTTGATTTCTTCTCTGATTTTAATTATTTCTCTTTTCCTACTAGCTTTGGGTCTGGTTTGCTGCTGATTTTCTAGGTCCTTGAGATGACTTGAAAGCTCATCTCTTTGGTGTCTTTCCAATTTCTTGATGTAGGCACCTATTGATATAAACTTTCCTCTTAACACTGCTTTTGCTGTATCCCATAGGTTTTGGTATGATGTGCTGTTATTCTCATTTACTTCCAGAAAATTTTTGATTTCTCTTTTAGTTACTTCTTTGACCCATTGTTCATTCAGGAGCATGTTATTCAGTCTCCATGTGTTTCCACATGCTCTATGGATTCCAACTTCATTCCCCTATGGTCTGAGAAGCTGCATGGTATGATTCTAATTCTTTTGAATTTGTTGAGACTTGCTTTATGGCCTAGTATGTGGTCAATCCTAGAGAAGGTTCCATGTACTGCTGAGAAGAATGTCAATGCTTTCTGTGTAGGATGAAAAGTTCTGTAGATATCTGTTAGATCCATTTGGGCTATAGTGTCATTTAAATCTACTGTCTCCTTGTTGATCTTCTGTCCTGTTGATCTGTCTATCTGATTGTGGAGTATTGAAGTCCCCCAGAACTATTGTATTAGGGTCTAAGTCTCCCTTTAATTCCCTCAACAAGTCTTTTAAATAAACCGGTGCCCTGTATTTGGTGCATATACATTGATAATCGTTATATCTTCCTGTTAAATGGATCCCTTAATCATTAAATAGTGCCCCTCTTTGTCTCTCCTAATAGTTTTTGTGGTAAAATTTATGTTATCTGATATTAAGATGGCTACGCCCGCTCTTTTTTTCATTTCTGTTGGCTTGGTATCTTTTTCCAGTTTTTCACTTTCAGTCTTTGTGCATCTTTGTAAGAAAGATGTGTTTCTTGTAAGTAGCAAATAGATGGGTTTTGTTCCTTAACCCAATCAGCCAATTGGTGTCTTTTAACTGGATTGTTCAGGCCTTTAATGTTTAATGTGACTATCGATAAGTAGTAACGTTGCCCTACCATTTTTGGGCTTCCTGTGATCTTTTGCTATGAGGTTTCCTTCCTTTACCTTCTTTCATATTGGTGACCACGTTTCTGTGTTTCTGCGTGTATCACATCTTTAAGCATCTTTTGCACGGCTGGACAAGTGGCGACGAATTCTTTCAATTTCTGTTTGCTGTGAAAGGGCTTTCTTTCAACTTCATTCACAAATGAGAGCTTTGCAGGATATAATATTCTGGGCTGGCAGTTTTTCTCTCTTAGTACCTGGGCTATATCTCACCATGCCGTCCTCGCTTGTAGGGTTTCTGAAGAGAAGTCAGCTGTGAGTCTAATTGGGGATCCTCTGAGAGCAATCTGACGTTTCTCTCTTGCACATTTTAAGATCTTTTCTTTATGTTTCACTGTGGTGAATTTAATTACAATGTGTCGTGGTGAGGATCTCTTTTGTTCATGTTTATTAGGGGTTCTTTGAGCTTCCTGTACTAAGAAGTCTCTGTCCTTCTCCAAACCTGGGAAATTTTCTGCTAGCATCTCACTAAAAAGGCCTTCTTTTTTTTAAATTTATTTTTGACAGGCAGAGTGGACAGTGAGAGAGACAGAGAGAAAGGTCATCCTTTGCTGTTGGTTCACCCTCCAATGTCTGCCGCAGCCGGCACGCTGCGGCCAGTGCACCGCAGCCAGCGCACCACACTGATCCGAAGGCAGGAGCTAGGTGCTTCTCCTGGTCTCCCATGAGGTGCAGGGCCTAAGCACTTGGGCCATCTTCCACTGCACTCCCGGGCTACAGCAGAGAGCTGGCCTGGAAGAGGAGCAACCTGGACAGAATCCGGTGCCCCAACAGGGATTAGAACCTGGTGTGCCGGCGCCACAAGGCGGAGGATTAGCCTTATGAGCCATGGCGCCGGCCTTCTAATCATTTCTCCCTCTCCATGTCTTCAGGAAGTCCTAGAACCCGAATGTTGTTTTTTTTAATAGTATCCTGTAGATTCCCAACAATATTTTTTAGATTTCTAATTTCCTCTTCTTTTCTTTGGTTTGACTGTTTCCTTTCCTGTTCTCTGTCTTCTAAGTCCGATATTCTCTCTTCTGCTTCACCCATTCTGTTTTTAAGGCTCTCTAATGTGTTTGTCATTTGATCTATTGAATTCTTCATTTCATTATGGTTTCTTGTCACTATCACAGTTTCTTGTTCTACTAGTTTTTTCATTTCATTTTGATTCCTCCTTAATATTTCATTTTCATGAGAGAGATTTTCTATCTTGTCCATTAAGGATTTCTGTAGTTCAAGAATTTGTTTTTGAGAACTTCTTAATGATCTTACAGATTTCTTGAGATCTGTTTCTTGCATTTCTTCTATCTCATCATCTTCATAATCTTGAATTGGGGTGTCTTTTTCATTTGGGGGCATCATAGTGTCTTTCTTGCTCTTGTTACCTTGGTTTCTATGTTTGGCATCTTGGAGGTGTTCTTTGTTTCCTTCGCTGTGGTGTTTTTTCTCGTTATATTATGACTCTAGATTATGTGGACTGTCTGCTTTTGATGGTTCCTTAGAGGCTATGATGGGTGTGACCAGAGAGCTCTGTTTGGTTCTTCATGGTTAAGGGTGTGCCCAACATGACTCACCCAGATAGTTTCTGGCTTTCTCTCTTGCTCTTTCTTTTTTTTTAGACTCAATTGGGAGGAAATTCCACACAGCTCACTGGGTTGCCTAGGTTATGGAGTTTGTTTTACATATGTAAAATGGTGCCTGCTCTTTGTCTTACTCAGCTTTGTAAGGTAAGTGGAGAGAGAGGCTAGTGACCCTGCCAGTTCCCCCTATTTATTTGCTTTTCTTTTCTCTCCTCCAGTCAGCCTGGTGCACTTTCCCCGTGGGATCTCAGACCTTCCCCGCCAATGTCTCGGGTTACCTCTCCTTCCAGTGCTGGGGCTCAAATTCTGCGGCTGGGCTTCTGTGCCTGGGCTTGCTCGGTTCCCCACTCTCGTGGCTCCCATCTCGCAGCTCAGCGCAGTAGTGGTGACCTTGCTCTCCCCGTAGGTCTTCTGTGTCACATCCACTAGATCCATAAGTGTTTCCTCTGCATTTTTTTCTGAGTCTCTCCCTGAGGGTACATTAACTCCACTTTTGTTAAACTATCTTTTCCCGGACTGTTGGTGCGCACCCTCACTCTTCCACCACCTTGGCTCCCATCTTCTATACTTTCTGTTTTACAGTTTCTTAGACTTAACACTGAATTCCACCTCACTTTCAATTTTCATTAGGCAGCTGCTATGGAATATTTCTATACTTCTCAAGAAAGAGTAACACTGACATGTAAGGCCAGGTGCATCATTCAAATCATCCCAGTCAGATTTCCCAATGCTTTATATAATTAGAAAACTGTGTTTGCTTAGCTTCTTGGTAAAGTTCATTCATAAATTCAGAAAGAATTTATTGAAAATATGTGTGTCTGCTCATTGCTCTAGTGTAACAAGTTTAATCTACGCATTCAGTCCTGTACTTTACGAGTTTGTAGGATTATTAAATGAAATAAGGGGCATAATAGATTTCTATTTAAAATGTATGATGGCTTTTGTATTTAAAAGATGTTCTAGGTCTTTCATGTCAGTTAATTGACATTAACCATTACTTTGTATCCTTGGGACTGTATTATGGAATATTTTCCTTTCATATGTCAAAGTAAATACTATAATTCTCAAAGATGGTTTTGTGATTCTAGTCATTGCTTACAACATGTTGCTGTAAAATAATAGAATGGTTGCAATTTCATGGTTTTATTGATGTGGGCTTGGAAGATTCCAAAAGGGAGGAAAGAATAAGTCGAAACTCTACTGATGTTTCTTTTCATGGGAGCATTGCACAGCATAAAACCACTGCCCCTCCAAGCCTTCTTCAACCACACACCTCATTCTACCAAAGTCTTTTTTTACATATTCTATAATTCCATTTATATAGAAAAGGCAAATATATATGGAGAGAAAGCAGTTTCTGACTTACATGGGTCTGCTGGGTAAAATTGGTAAAATTGGAGAAAGACTTCAAAAGTGCTTGTAGGAACTTCTGGAGTGATGGGAATTTCCTAAAGCTGGATTGTGGTGCTGGTTTCCCACCTGTCTACATTTACTAAAGTCACTGGACAGTACTGTTAGAGTGCATGATTATTTTATGTATATGATATACAGAAACTTTATTTTCAGTCTAAACATTTAAAAAATGTATGCATGGTCTTTTTACCTTTAACAGAAGAAAGAATAATCAATGTTTGAATTCTATCTAGACAAGTAGTATAAAATATCAAATCATATTATATAATATATATATAAATAATATCTGACAATAATAAGAACTAACAATACTAAATATGTGCTGTCTATATGTTAATTTGCTTGATCCAACCTGCTTATGAAGTACAATAACTGTCTTCATTTTACAGATGAAGGATACTTATCATGGTTTTATGTTTTGCCTAAGGTAATACAAATTGTAGTTGGTAGAGGTAGAATTTGAATCCTAACAACCTCTAGAGTCTGGATGGCAATATCTGATAGGATGATACCATGGATTTGCCATGCATTCTTCCACCTAAGAGCTTTTGACCATCTTGTTTCCTTTAGAAAAACACACTTACACCCCTCTCTTCTTGTTATAACTCTTACTCATTTTGAAGTGGAGTATAACTGCCTGGTTTCTGGAGTCTTCTTTTACCCTCTTGATACAGGACAGCTTCTCTCATTATTCAGTGCCCTTGCACATGAACTCTACCTTTCAAACCAGCCATCACTTGTGCTCACATCCTCATGTGCTTATTGACTGCCCATCTGGAAGGCATAACAGCAGCAGTCTTACTCCTTACTCATGACCAGCACCATGCCTATTATCAATACTTACTGCTTATCTGGCACCATCTGATCTGCACGTGTGTCAAGCAGGAGTTAGTGAACAAGTAATTTTAATGCTGGTTGTTAAATGCCATCTGTGGATCCCTTATTTGTACCAAACACTTAAATGTCATTTTCTACAATCAAAATCAATTCAAATAGAAAAATAATGTATAGCACTTTTCGTTGAGATGTGAGGTATAACTATATTAACTTTTTTAATTTGGAACAGGTCTATGCATTCATGAATTATTAGAAAGGGTACATCTTGCATACTTAAAAGAATGAAAACTATAATTGGAAATGCCTCCATTTCCAAGTATTTTATTTTTTTAATTATGAAGTAAATTTTAATGCAATAACTATTTGTGGGTATGTAGTAAACATACACACAAACACACATGCATAAACATGCACAGACACATAAACAAACATATACAAAGACACATGTACACATACAGAACCAAACATACACACATTACAGCTTCACCCTTAGAGAATTCCTGGGCTTTGGCTTGAGAATTTGCACTTCTTAATTTTTTTAAGATTTATTTATTTGAAAGAGATGGAGACACAGAGATATACTGCATCCACTGCTCACTTCCTGAATGGCTGCAACAGTTGGAACTGGATCAATCTAAAGCCAGGAGCCAGGGGTCTTCTTTCTGGTCCCCCACACAGGTGCAGGAGACCAAGAACCTGAACCATCCTCAGCTGCCTTTCCAGGCCATAGCAAAGAGCTGAATTGGAAGAGTGGCCAGACCAAAAACCAGTGCCCATATGGGATGCAGGTATTGCAGGCTGAGGCCCA
The DNA here is from genome assembly GCF_033115175.1 of Lepus europaeus. Taxonomy (NCBI): domain Eukaryota; kingdom Metazoa; phylum Chordata; class Mammalia; order Lagomorpha; family Leporidae; genus Lepus; species Lepus europaeus. Next base: position 29,841,071 of record NC_084849.1, read on the forward strand.
GCCTACTATACCAGAGTGTCAGCCCCTGACACATAGATTTTTAAACATATTTATATCCATCACATGCACAAATGAGACTATACAGATTCATTTCTGTGATTTTAAATGAAGAGCCAACATGTGTATTTACTAAGTAAGCTTATATTTAATATTCTTTGCTGAGTACTTACCTTTCTAGCAACTTAATAAATTAGATAATCTGAAAAAGTTTCAATTACAGTTCATTTAGCACATTGGAGTTAAGTATATTAAATATCCTTTTAAAGGCATTGCTGAGTTTAAAGGGTTTCTCTGGAGTCAGAGAAGAGGAATGAGGGCATTTGGAGCAGCAGGTAAGCTGCTACTTGGGGCACCTGCATCCCATACCCAAGTGCCTGACTTTAAGCACTAGCTCTCTTCTGATTCCAGCTTCCTGCTAATGTGCACCCAGGGAGGCAACAGCTAATGCCTCAAGAACCTGGGTCCCTGTCATCCATTTTGAGATCTGAGCTCCTGGCTTTTGCCTGGTCCAGTCCCAGCTGTTGCACGCACCTGGGAAGTGAACCAGCATTTGGATGATCTCCTTCCCACATCTCTCAGTCAACCTGCTTTTCAAATACAATGAAAATAAATAAAAAATTTAAAAAAGAACAGGAAGCTGCAGGGAGAAAAAGTCTTCTTTTTCTTTGTTCTCTTTCGTTGCTCAGAGGGCTGGATTTTACCAGCCATATGGAGGTAAAATACATCTCTGTAGCTTCCAGGCTTTAATGGGAAATGAGACAGCTGCTAAAGCCAGGACCATCAAATGGCTACATCCTCAGTGAAACTGTGTATGAGGAAATTTCACCTGCCACTGAAAGGAGATAATAAGAAAAATTGTCCATTTTGGCTTCTCCTGTAACTGTTGAAAACCTCTCTAAATAAGTTGAAACCTCAGTTCTATACTCAAGTTTTTTAGGCCCACTATTCTACATAAATATTTGTTTCCTATTCTATTTCCTATTTATGAGAGGTCTGTAAAAAGTTTATGGAACTGCATATTATAAAAAAAAACTATGTAGGTATTTAAAAATATTTTTACCAAAATGAACTTATTTTTGAATTCCATTTTCAACAAAATTTTGAGGGTAACTTCATATGATTTTTTATGAGTCTATTTGCCAGTTACAAACTGGAAACCACATGGTGCATTCTTGCTTATTTCCCCCAATTAATGTACATCTCCTCCCTCTCTTATTCTCACTCTTATATTTAACAGGAATCACTTTTCAGTTAAATTTAAACACCGAAGAATAATTGTGTGTTAATTAAAGAGTTCAATCAATAGTATTAAGTAAAAAAAATAATAAAAGGGATAAAGTATTAAGTTGTTCCTCGACAGGACAAGAGCTGATCAAGTCACTGTTTCTCATAGTGTCCATTTCACTTCAATAGGTTTCCCCTTTGGTGCTTGGTTAGTTGTCACCGATCAGGGAGAAAATATGATATTTGTCCCTTTAGGACTGGCTTATTTTACTCAGCATGATGTTTTCCAGATTCCTCCATTTTGTTGCAAATGACCGTATTTCATTGTTTTTACTGCTGTATTGTAATCTACAGAGTACATATCCAATAATTTCTTTATCCAGTCTACTGTTGATGGGCATTTGGGTTGATTCCAGGTTTTAGCTATTGTGAATTGAGCTGCAGTAAATATTTAGGTGCAGACAGCTTTTTTTGTTTGCCAATTTAATTTCCTTTGGGTAAATTCCAAGGAGTGGGATGGCTGGGTTGTATGGTAGGATTATATTCAGGTTACTGAGGAATCTCCAAACTGAATTCCATAGTGGCTTTACCAGTTTGCATTCCTACCAACAGTAGGTTAGTGTCCCTTTTTCCCCACATCCTCACCAGCATCTGTTGTTGGTAGATTTCTGAATGTGAGCCATTCTAACAGGGGTGAGGTGAAACCTCATTATGGTTTTGACTTGCATTTCTCTGATTGCTAGTGATCCTGAACATTTTTTCATGTGTCTGTTGGCCATTTGGATTTCCTCTTTTGAAAAATGGCTATTGAGGTCCTTGGCCCATCTATTCAGTGGGTTGTTTGTTTTGTTGTTGTGGAGTTTCTTGATCTCATTGTAGACTCGGGTTATTAATCCTTTAACTGTTGCATAATTTGCAAATATTTTTCCCATTCTGTCAGTTGCCTCTTCACTTTCCTGACTGTTTTTTTGCAGTACAGAAACTTCTCAATTTGATGTAACCCCAATTGTTAATTTTGGCTTTGACTGCCTGTGCCTTTGGGGTCTTTTCCAAGAAGTCTGCCAGTGCCTATATCTTGCAGGGCTTCTCCAATGTTCTCTAATAATTTGATGGTGTCAGGTCATAGATTTAGATCTTTAATCCATGTTGAGTGGATTTTTGTGTAAGGTGGAAGGTAGGGGTCTTGCTTCATGTTTCTGCACGTGGAAATCTAGTTTTCCCAGCACCATTTGTTGAATAGACTAATTTCCAGCTTTATTCCATTGTAGTCAGAAAAGACACATGGTATGATTTCAATTTTTTGGAATTTGTTGAGACTTGCTTTATTATGGCCTAGCACATGGCTTATCCTAGGGAAAATTCCATGCACTCATGCTCCAGGAATTGGTTTTAGATCCTTGATCAAATATAAGTTGGCTATAGATGTTTGCATTGATTTCTGGTGTTTCTATTCTGTTCTATTTGTGTACCTGTCTGTTTCTGTACCAGTACCATGCTGTTTTAATTATAACTGCCCTGTAGTATGTCCTGAAATCTGGTATTGTGATGCCTCCAGCTTTGTTTTTGTTGTACAAGATTGCTTTAGCTATTTGAGGTCTCCTGTGCCTTCATATGAATTTCAGCATCATATTTTCCAGCTCTGAGAAGAATGTCTTTGGTATTTTGATTGGTATTTCATTGAATATATAAATTGCTTTTGGGAGAATGGACATTTTGATGATGTTGATTCTTCCAATCCATGAGCATGGAAGATTTTTCCATTTTTTGGTACCCTCTTCTATTTCTTTAAGACTTTGTAATTCTCATCATAGAGAACATTAACGTGCATTTGACTTCTGTATTACTTCATGACTCAATTTTTATAGGTTCTATGTATCCAGAAATTTATTAATTTCTTCCACATTTTCCAATTTGTTTGCATATAAGTGTTTGTAGCAATTTCTGATGACTCTCAATTTCTATTCTAGGCATTGTAACATCACTTTTCATCTCTGATTTTACCAATATGAGACTTTTCCTCCTTTTTTGATTATTTTGGCCATTGGTGTATCAACATTTTTTTTCCAAAAAAAAAGCTTTTCATTGATCTTTTGTATCATTTTTTATATCTTTAATTTTTATTATTAATTTCCTTCTACCTATTTTGTGTTTGGTTTGTTCTTGTGTTTGCTGATCCTTAATATGCATTGTTAGATCGTGTATTTCATTTCTTGATGAAGGCACTAACTGCTATAAACTTTTCTTCTTAACACTGCTTTTGCTGTAACCTGTAAGTTTTCAAATGCCATGTTGTCATCCCCATTTGTTTCTAGGATTTTTTTAATATCCCTTTTAATTTCAGTCTCCATTTCTGTACTCTTGAAACTAATTTCCAGCTTTATTCCATTGTGGTCAGAAAAGACACATGGTATGATTTCAATTTTTTGGAATTTGTTGAGACTTGCTTTATTATACCCTAGCACATGGCTTATCCTAGGAAAAATTCCATGCACTCATGCAAAAAAAATAGTATTCTGCAGCTGTGGGATGAAATGTTCTGTAAATATGAATTATTTCCATTTGGTCATTATGTGGATTAGCTCTGTTGTTTCTTTGTTGATTTTTTTGTCTATTTTATCTGTCCATTGATGAAAGTACAGTGTTGAAGGAGCCACTGTGCACTTGCTCCTCATGTGGGATCTCTGTCCTTAATGTGCTGTACATTGTGATTTAATGCTATAACTAGTACTCAAACAGTATGTTTCACTTTGTGTTTCTATGTGGGTGCAAACTGTTGAAATCTTTATACTAAATTGATCTTCTGTATATAAAGAGAATTGAAAATGAATCTTGATGCAAATGGAAGGGGAGAGGGAGCAGGAGAGGGGAGGGTTGCAGGTGGGAGGGAAGTTATGGGAGGGGGAAGCCATTGTAATCCATAAGCTGTACACTGGAAATTTATATTCATTAAATAAAAGTTAAAAAAAAGAAAGTACAGTGTTAAAGTCCCTAATAATTGTATGTCTCCCTTTATTTACATTAACATTTATTTAAATACCCAAGCACCCTAACATTGGTTACATATATCTTGAATATATTTGCATCTTCCTGTTGAATTGATTCCTTAGTCGTTGCATAATGCCATCCTTTGCCTCTTATGACAGTTTTTGTGTTAAGGGAAATTTTTCTCATATTAGAATGGCTACTCCAGTTCTTCTCTGACTTTTTTGCATGGGATAACTTTTGCAATCTTTCATTCTGTCTGTGTGAATCTTTGGTAGTGAGGTATGGTTTTGTAGAGTGCCTACAGATGGTTAATTTTTTAAAATTGATTCAACCAGTCTATATATTAAATTTTAGAATTTAGGCCATTTACATTCAAGATTATTATTGATAAGTAACAGCTTGTTCTTGCCATTTTCCATCAATATTCCTATTGTTTGTTTTGGAGTTCCATTGTACTTTTACTAGATTTTCTGCCTTCATATTTTTCTTGACATGACTGCCTTTCTCTCTTTCTGTGTGTAGTACATTCATAAATATCATTTGTGGGGCTGTTTTAGTGCTTAAAAATTCTTTCAATTTCTTTTTGCTTTGAAATTCCTTTATTTTACCTTCATTCATAAATGAAAGCTTTGCAGGGGACAATATTCTGGATTGGAAGTTTTTTTTTTTTAAGTACTTGGGCTATATCTCTCCTTTATCTTCTAGCTGTTCATTTTCTGAGAAGAAATTAGCTGACAGTCTAATTGCAGATTCTTTCAAGGTAACCTGGTGTTTTTCTTGTGCACATTTTAGGATCTTTTCCTTATGTTTTTCTTTTGAAAATCTGATTATAATGTGCTGCGTTAAAATATTTTCTGATAATTGTTTTCAGGAGTTCTGTTTGCTTCCTGTATTTTATGTCCCTGTCTTTTTCCAAATGAGGGAATTTTTCTGCTATTATTTTATTGAATAAGCCCTCTAATCAAGGGCACACCTTCAAGAACTCTTCAGACATATATGTATATTTGATTGATAGTATCCTATAAGTCTAAAACAGTATCTTCAGTTTTTCTAAAATTTTCTGTGTGTTTTTTCTGAGCTAATTCTAAGGATTAGTCTTCCAGCTCAGCTTTTCATTATTCTGCCCCAACAAGTTTGTTGTTAATGATTTCCATTAATTTTTTGGTTAACATATTGAATTTTTCATTTCTAATATTTCAGATTATTTTCTCTTCAGTTTCTCTATATGCTACCCTAATTTCTAACTGATGTCAGGTGTGGATTTCTTTAACTAATATATTTGCTTCTCTGTGTTCTAACTAATCTTGTGACCATTGTTTTGAATTCCTTTTCAGGCATTTCATTAGCCTTCTCCACTTCACATTCTAATAGTGAAATGCTATGTGAGTCATGTTTTCTTCCTTGTTCATCTTTCTTATATTTCTACATTCATTTTAGGCACTAGTGGAAACACTTGGTTTTCTTTTCTGAGGGCTTTTATCTTTGACATATGCCTCTATGATTTAGTTGAATATCTGCTCCTTCACACATCCAGCAGTGTTTGCTGGGTGGGGCCAGGGAATTTCAGCCAGCACTTGAGGTTGAGGTGAGAGCCCAGTGTGTCTCCCAAATTTGGATTGCTGGTTCTCCTGTACTGTCAGGAGGAGTAAGGTTATGATGACGTTGGTTGGTGTGCACACAGCCTCACCCCTGTTTGTCAATATTAACAAACTCTCCAGGATGAGTACTCAGTGCCTATGTACCCACCCAAGCAGGTGCTTGAACTATACAAAGTATCTGTGGTCTCCCCAGTGTGAGTGCAGGACCTCTGTGATGACCCACTCCAGGCACTCAGAGAACTCTGAGCCTCTGAAGCCAGATACAGTGATTGAGATAAGATCTTGCCACACTCCAAACTCTATTGCACAATCACAGAATTCTCACAGTCAAAGGGAGCATGGATCCTATAGTAACAGAGAGCAGGGGGTCCATCTCAGGCCAAGATTGTCTCCCATCCATGGAGAAAGCCACAGTATTCCTAGAGCCATCTGCATGCCTAATAGGAGGTGGTTGGTGCTGTGCCTTGGCATGTTGAGTCCAGATACCTCGATAGAGCGAGGACAGGGGAGTATTTTGCATTCCTAAGTGGGTGCTCCACCAACAGCATCCCTTCAGAACACACTTGCATTCAGTGGGGGCCACAAATTTATCCTTCCTATAAAATCCTGCAAGTGCACATGGGCTGCAACAGTCTACTCACCTTGTGAAGATGGTGCCATATCATTGCTAGTTACTGAGCCCCCTTGTGGGGCAATGTGAGGAAAGCAATGTGCTCTCCCTTTATTGGGTTTTGCAGGCACATTCCCTTCCCCCTATTCGTGCTCCAGTCCAAATTCAAAGTTAGTGGGGGCTGTGAAACTCTTCCTAAGGCAGTATCACCAGTGGCATGTGTTGCCACAGTACCTCTCACTTTGCTTCTGGAAAATGATGTCTGACCCCCACTGGCTGCAGGAGTCACAGGCAGTGTCCTGCTCCTTATTATGTGATTGTACCATCTCTGCTGCTCAATGGTGTGTTTCTTCTTTCTGTAGAATTTCCATAGCAAACACTCTGTAACTGTCCCCTGGGAATACAGTTCCTCCCTTTTTATTCTGTTACTTTCCTGTGGTCTAAATCGGCACAGCTTTTTCCTATTCAGCCAGCTTGTATCTCCCCTCTTCTCTTCTTACAATCACAATGGTCTGGGAAGGTTCCTGGATAGAGGAAAGACACAGTCACCAGATATTTAGGCATTTTTGAGCCTAAAATTTTGTGTGTATGTACTGTTTAATACTTTTTTGGTAGAAAATCAAAGGTGCAAGTTGTAGATTCCAAATCCACAGAGATCTAGCTCTCTTTTGATAAAACTGTGGCTCAGAGATACCATACAAATCTCTTCAACCTCTGGTGAAAATGATAAACTTCCTTCAACTTAGATGGAATATGAGGTTAAGGATCACATGGAAGAATATTAAATTGTTTTCTGGGACTGGTTTTGTGGTATAGCAGATTAAGCCACCACCCATTATGCCAGTATCCCCTGTGGACACTGGTTCAAGTTTTATCTGCTCCATTTACTACCCAGCTCCTTGCAAATGGCCTGGGAAAAGCAACAGAAAATTGCCCAAGTATTTGGCTCCTGCCACCAATGTGGGAGGTCTGGAAAAAATGTTTGGCTTCAGCCTAGCTGAGTGCTAGCTGTTGCAGTAATTTGGGAAGTGAACCAGTGGATGGAAAATCAGTCTCTTTCTCCCTTGTCTCCTCTTTCTCTATCTCTCTCCACTTTGACTTTGAAATAAATAAATAGATAAATATTTTTTAAAAACTGCTCTTTCCCTACTTCCCAGGTATATGGAATACACTTTGGGGGTGCGGTAAAAATTGACATTCTTTTTTTTTATTTGACAGGTATAGTTAGACAGAGAGAGACAGAGATAAAGGTCTTCCTTCCATTGGTTCACCCCCCAAATGGCCGCTACAGTTGGCACACTGTACCAATCCAAAGCCAGGAGCCATGTGCTTCCTCCTGGTCTCCCATTCGGGTGCAGGGGCCCAAGCACCTGGGCCATCCTCCACTGGCTTCCCAGGCCACAGCAGAGAGCTGGACTGGAAGAGGAGCAACTAGGACTAGAACCCAGCACCCACATGGGATGCCGGCACTGCAAGGTGGAGGATTAACCAAGTGAGCCACTGTGCCGGCCCATAAAGATAATTGATATTCTTAATAACTTGCCTTGAAGAAAATGAGGAAAGGGAATATTTTTATCAGCTTGTATTCATAAAGGCCTCCATACTTGTAAAGAGTCTTTTGAGGATTACATACAGCAAGTACATTGCCTGTTGCCCAGCAGGAACTTTTGAAAATAGGCTAGAGAGCAAACATGTTATGATCTCATCCAGCTACTGAAGACTTATCCACTATTTCTGGGACTTACTGTGTAGAAGTCTGAGAGACAAAACCAGGGAAAAGAAGAGGGCTGGGAACCTGCTGAATTCTTGGCTAATTGGTAATTACTAATGTTCACAGACTATTTATTTCAGTTGATGCTATTCCATCTGTCCCTTAGTTTGGGGGGTGAGGGACTACTGTTTATCTTGCTCAGATTTGTGAATTCCATTTCTGGATGGTGTTTGCAGAGGCCAATTAACAGAACTGAGGGCATTTGCTTTTTAATAAATGTTTAATGAAGGTATCAGATTCTACTTTTACAGTTCTCTTCCATGGGCAAGTGCCTTTTTCTTTAGTGGCTCACTTGTGATAAGATTCTTCATAGATCTCCTTATCACTACATTCCTTTATCTGGTTCACTGTTGACGATTTTGCTCCTCTATATGGTGAGGTAGGTAAAAGAGTCTGAGAATATGAGCCTCCTAAGAAATATGATATGCCTGCAGGTCCAGTACCAGATATGGTGAATTATTAATGCAGTGTTCATTTCATGAAACAATGCAGAGACCCAATTGGAAGTTAAATTAATGATAAAATCTCTAATGTTTTCTTGAGAGCTCTCCTTTGGTAGGCATTGGTAAGTTATTGCTCTATCACCTGGTCAAACACATTTGCTCCCAATCAAAGTTTTAAGACTTTATAATCAGAAGAAATACCTTGGGAGCTGTGTAAGTGCAGACTCCTGTGCCTATTTGGAGCATAACAAGATCCACCTGATTCTGATCCAGGTACTTCTTAGACCACACTGAGGTATTACTACTACATAGGGAAAGTCTCCCATCCAGGGAGCTAGAAATAACCCTCACAACATCACTCATAGTTAATTCATAATTAATTAATAATTTACTTTTAATGAGCTGCCCAGAAATTGAAATTCTGTTATACTCAATAATATTCCACATCTCCAAAGGTGATTCCAGCATTCGTCCTTTTTATTGCTGATCATTTTCTCACTATGATGCTCTGTCTCTCCCTTTCCTTTGCTCAATGATGATCATATTTGCTTTGTTGAAGCACCTCCTTTTAATTCTTATCTATGCTTATGAGGTCAGGCTTGACTATCAGCCTCTCCTGATACATCCCTTCCTTTCTGATTAGAATTCTGCCAGGTCTCACCTTACAAACTTAAGATTTGACAACTGTGTGTGGGTTTTTTTTTTCAGACACAGGCATTGGTCTTTTCACAGATGTAATTTCTTGACAGGTGCAGATCAATCTCCCTATTTAGAATCCCAAGCTAATGTAGTCAGTACTCTGCAAGTGTAAATGATTTTTTTTCAAATATTATAGCCTTGATTAAACACAATTGATAGACCTATTCTTCTTCAATGCCAGATCATCTTGAAGCAATGAATAGCATCATCCAGGACTGAACAGGTTTCACAGAGAATTGTTAGAGCAGATGAAGACCAATGGGGTGACAATATAACCCAGTGGCTACAGAACTGCTATGATAAGAGAAGGTGATGACTGCATTCTTCTATTGATATTGGGCTAACTTTTCCTCTTGTTTTCTTTGGGATCTTGTAGTATCATTTTTTTCATCTCTTTAGAAATGTGCCAGGGGATTCCAACACAATCCCATCAAGGTGGCATGTACCAATGCCATCTCACTAGTCCAAGTGATCAATTTCAGTTCACATTCGATGGCTCCGATAGGTCTAAGAATCAAAGGGATCACAAAAACAAGACAAGTGTCTGCTAATACTAACTGATAGAATCAAAAAGGGAGAGAAGGATCCAACATGGGAAGTGGGATACACAGCAGACACATAGAATGGCAGACGTCCTAAACAACACTCTGGCCTCAGAATCAGCCCTTAAGGCATTCGGATCTGGCTGAAGAACCCATGAGAGTATTGTAGGCATGGAAAGCCAAGATACCATGGAAAAGAATAAAAGAAGAAGACCTAAATGAAATATCTCTGTGAATGAGATCCCAGTGGAAAGAACAGGGCCATCAAAGAAGGAGGTACCTTTCTCTGAAGGGAGGAGAGAACTTCCACTTTGACTATGACCCTATCGGAATAAGATCAAAGTCAGCGAACTCTAAAGGCTTCCATAGCCCTGGCAACTCATGACTAGAGCCTAGGGAGATTACTGACCCCATGAACAGGAGTGTCAAATTGTTAAGTCAGCAACAGAAGTCACTGTGTACTTACATCCCATGTGAGATCTGTCCTTAATGTGTTGTCTAATGTGCAATGATGCTATAACTAGTACTGAAACAGTATTTTTACACTTTGTGTTTCTGTGTGGGTACAAACTGATGAGATCTTTACTAATTATATACTGAATCGATCTTCTGTATATAAAGATAATTGGAAATGAAAAAAAAAAACCTGGTGTTAAATTGGAAATGGCATAGAAAATTAATTTTTAAAAAAAATATTATGTAGGATCTCTGTCTTTAATGTGCTGTGCACTCTTATTTATGCGATAACTAGTACTCCAACAGTATTTTTTTTCACTTTGTGTTGTTATATGGGGGCAAACTGTTGAAATCTTTACCTAATATATATACTAAACTGATCTTCTGTATATAAAGAGAATTGAAAATGAATCATGATGTGATTGGAATGGGAGAGTGAGCGGGAAAGGGGAGGGTTGTGGGTGGGAGGGAAATTTTGGGAGGGGGAAGCCATTGTAACCCATAAGCTGTACTTTGGAAATTTATATTCATTAAATAAAAGTTTAATTAAAAAAAAGATCTTAATCCTATGTCTCTGTTCACAAAATAACAGAGACCCTTGATGGGTTCAGATTTTTATTGTTTACACATGATATTTGTGTGCCCTACAGTTTACTGTAACTACTGTTGTATTTATCCTAAAGACATACTCAAATTTTTCCGGTTTCTAATTTGAATAAGTATTTAATATAAAGGGCCTTGGTAGGGGCCGCACCATGGCTCACTTGGCTAATCCTCTGCCTGCAGTGCTGGCATCCCATATGGGTGCCGAGTTCTAGGCCCAGGTGCTCCTTTTCCAGTCCAGCTCTCTACTGTGGCCTGGGAGGGCAATGGAGGATGGCCCAGGTGACTGGGCCCCTGCACCCGAATGGGAGACCTGGAGGAAGCACATGGCTCCTGGCTTCAGATCGGCACAGCACTGGCAGTAGCAGCCATTTGGGGGGTGAACCAATGGAAGGAAGACCTTTATCTCTGTCTCTCTCACTGTCTAACTCTACCTGTCAAATAAGTAAAAAAAAAAAAGACAAAAAAGGGCCTTGGTTGTCTTTTTTATTAAATGAACACAAAGAATGCTAAGAATAATTTATATTGTTTGGTGTTTTTAAAATACTAAATATATTGTATCATAATTTTAATGCAGTTAAATTACAGAGTTGGTGAACTCAGGAAGCTTCCATGGCCTTGGCAACTCATGACAAGAGCTTCAGGTTATTACTGATGTCATAAAAAGAGTGTCAATTGCTAAATCAACAGTGGGAGTCACTATCCACCTGTTCTCCATGTAGGACCTCTGCCTTTAGTGTGTTGTACTATGAGAATTAATGGTGAAACTACTACTGAAACAGTGCTCTATACTTTGTGTGCCTTTGTGGGTGCAGTCTATTGAAAACTTTACTTAGTATATACTAAGTTGATCTTCTGTGTATAAAGATAATTTATATATATATATTAATGTCTGATCTGTACAGTGATCTGCCTCAAAGAGACCCAACAGGCCAGTCCACTGCAGTGGCTTTCAATGTGGTAAGCCTGGGCTTCAGCAGAAGTCAGCTTGTGAAGAGCCCTGGCAGCTCTGCCAAGAGTTGGATCACTGGAAATGGACCTGCCCTGGAGTCGAAGGATGCCCAGGTCAGAGCCACAGATCGTATTGGCTCTAAGCTGAAAAGCCCTTCACTCAGTCCAACTTCCAAAGTGACCACTGCAGCTGAGGGTTTGGTCAAGTAGGGTCAGCAACATTGCAGGCAGAACTGTAAATTTCTTGTTAGAGATGCCCCTGCATTTACCTGGCCAGCACTCCTCCCAGGCCAGCCAAGTAATGAAAGTCAACAGAGTGCCTTCCCCTAGGAGGTTCACACCTCCCTTAGGATATACCCCATGTGAAGAGATAGATAGGTCTGGGCCTCTAAATTTACAAGGCCTAAAGCCCAACAGATTATTATCAAGCCCCTTCTATCAGGTTCTATTTGCCTCTCAATCAGAAAAATTACTTGTAGCTTAGACAGCACCTTTCTTAGCTCCTCTAATAATGACTCTGTCCTTTGTTCTAGGCCCTGTCTAGTGCACTTGGGCCTCATTCCTTTGTAATCATAACCTCTACTCTACCACCAATGGCTCTACTCCCAACCTGTGTGTACTGATGGTCCTCTTCCCCACTTAATGCTGTATAATTATTCAAACCTGGTAAATGCCACTCTTAGGATCATTGGTTACTATCCTCACTCTGTCTTTTATGACCTTGTCTAAATATGATCAGAGTCTGTAAACTTGGAAGGCTTCCATAGCCTTGACAACTCATGACGACAGCCTAGGGTGGTTACTGGCACCATAAACTAGAGTGTCAATTTGTTGGGTCAACAACAGGAGCCACTGTGCAGTTGCTCCTCATGTGGAATCTCTGTCCTTAATGTGCTGTACATTGTGATTTAATGCTATAACTAGTACTCAAACAGTATGTTTCACTTTGTGTTTATATGTGGGTGCAAACTGTCGAAATCTTTATACTAAATTGATCTTCTGTATATAAAGAGAATTGAAAATGAATCTTGATGCAAATGGAAGGCGAGAGGGAGCGGGAGAGGGGAGGGTTGTGGGTGGGAGGGAAGTTATGGGAGGGGGAAGCCATTGTAATCCATAAGCTGTACACTGGAAATTTATATTCATTAAATAAAAGTTAAAAAAAATAAAATAAAATAAATAAAAAAAGTAATAATGAGAAGAAAAAATAGTTTGCAAAAAAAAAAAGATAATTGAAAATGAATCATGATGAAGAATGGGATGGGAGAGAGAGTAGGAGATGGGAGGTTATGGGGGGAAGCTGCTATAATTCAAAAGTTGTACTTTGGATATTTATATTTATTAAATAAAAGTTGAAAAGAAAATAAAGTGTGAAAAATAGTTGATCATTATCTGATTGGCACTAACTCACAGAAGTACAAGTGTTCTTTGCTACTCTCAAGTCTACAGATCTGTTTTCTTAAGCCCATTGCAGTCACTAGCTAGATTACTTAAGTAGATGTCCTTCCTAACCTTATTGCTCTAGTGTAAAGACAGATTCTAAATTCAAAATAGCTTTATTAACTTAGAATGCATCAGTGTAAATGTAATTTTGAATGATTGTGAATCCATTTGTGACCCACTTTCCTTCTTATTTATTCTATGTTCTACTGTTTAGGATTATGTTCAATGTTAATGTATGCATATTTTATATACTTTGTTAAATTGTTAATTTCAGTTTCATACCATTGTGGTAAGGAAAGACAGAGGACATGACTGTATTTTTTTTACTTTATTGAGACTTGCTATATGGCTTATTATATGGGCTATACTACAGAAAGTTCTATGCACTGAGGCAAAGAATGCATATTCTGCATATGTGGAATGAAATGTCCTGTGGATGTCGATTGCTCAAAAGTCTAGATTAGGTCTATCACTTAAAGTCAAGTTGATCAGCCCATTGATGAAAGTGGGCTGCTATAGTCCCCCATGATTATTGTATTGGAGTCCATATTTCCCTTTAGATCTATAAACATTTGTTTTAAAGAGCTGCACACCTTAGTATTGTGTGCATATAAACATATTACGTATCACATCTTATTCCTATCATTTCAAATGCCCTTGCCTCTCGTAAAATTTTTTGTGTTCACTGCTTCTCAGCCTTTTAGCTCAGATAAATTATACATTTTTTGTGTGTTAAAGTAGACTCCAATACAATAGCACTGGGGGACTTCAATACTCCACTCTCAGAAATAGACAGATCAACAGGACAGAAGGTCAACAAGGAGACAGTAGATTTAAACGACACTATAACCCAAATGGATCTAACAGATATCTACAGAACATTTCATCCTACACATAAAGAATTTACATTCTTCTCAGCAGTACATGGAACCTTCTCTAGGATTGACCACATACTAGGCCATAAAGCAAGTCTCAGCAAATTCAAAAGACTTAGAATCATACCATGCAGCTTCTCAGACCACAAAGGAATGAAATTGGAAATTAGCAACTCGGGAATCCCTAGAGCACGTACAAACACATGGAGACTGAACAACATGCTCCTGAATGAACAATGGGTCATAGAAGAAATGAAAAGAGAAATCAAAAACTTTCTGGAAGTAAATGAGGATAACCACACAACATATAAAAACCTATGGGATACAGCAAAAGCAGTGTTAAGAGGAAAGTTTATAGCAATAGGTGCCTACATCAAGAAATTGGAAAGGCACCAAATAGGTGAGCTTTCAGCTCATCTCAAGCACCTAGAAAATCAGCAGCAAACCAGACCCAAAGCTAGTAGGAGAAGAGAAATAATCAGAGAAGAAATTAACAGAATTGAATCCAAAAAAAATTACAAAAAATCAGCTAAACGAGGAGCTGGTTTTTTGAAAAATAAAAAAAATTAACACCAAAAAAAGAATCATCAGAAATTACTACAAGGACTTGTATGCCAGCAAACAGGGAAATCTATCAGAAATGGATAGATTCCTGGACACATACAACCTACCTAAATTGAGCCAGGAAGACATAGAAAACCTGAACATACCCGTAACTGAGACAGAAATTGAAACAGCAATAAAGGCCCTCCCAAACAAAAAAAGCTCAGGACCATATGGATTCCCTGCTTAATTCTACCAGACATTTAAAGAAGAAATAAGTCCAATTCTTCACTAACTATTCAGAAAAATTGTAGAAGATAGAATCCTCCCAAATTCTTTCTATGAAGCCAGCATCACCTTAATCCCTAAGCCAGAGAAAGATGCAGCATTGAAAGAGAATTACAGACCAATATCCCTGATGAACATAGATGCAAAAATCCTCAATAAAGTTCTTGCCAATAGAATAAAACAACTCATTAGAAAGATCATCCACCCAGACCAAGTGGGATTTATCCCTGGTATGCATGGATGGTTCAATGTTCGCAAAACAATCAACGTGATAGACCACATTAACAGACTGAAGAAGAAAAACCATATGATTCTCTCAATAGACACAGAGAAAGCAATAAATAAAATTCAACACCCTTTCATGATGAAAACTGAGCAAATTGGGTATAGAAGGAACATTCCTCAATACAATCAAAGCAATTTATGAAAAACCCACAGCCAGCATCCTATTGAATGGGGAAAAATTGGAAGCATTTCCACTGAGATCTGGTACCAGACAGGGATGCCCACTCTCACCACTGCTCTTCAATATAGTTCTGGAAGTTTTAGCAAGAGCTATTAGGCAAGAAAAAGAAATTAAAGGGATACAAATTGGGAAGGAGGAACTCAAACTATCCCTCTTTGCAGATGATAGGATTCTTTATTTAGGGGACCCAAAGAACTCTACTAAGAGACTACTGGAACTCATAGAAGAGTTTGGCAAAGTAGAAGGACATAAAATCAATACACAAAAATCAACAGCCTTTGTATACACAGGCAATGCCATGGCTGAGGAACAACTGCTAAGATCAATCCCATTCACAATAGCAACAAAAACAATCAAATACCTTGCAATGAACTTAACCAAGGAGGTTAAAGATGTCTACGATTACAATTACAAAATCTTAAAGAAAGAAATGGAAGAGGATACCAAAAAATGGAGAAATCTTCCATGCTCATGGATTGGAAGAATCAACATCATCAAAATGTCCATTCTCCCAAAAGCAATTTACAGATTCAATGCGATTCCAATCAAGATACCAAAGACATTCTTCTCAGATCTAGAAAAAATGATGCTGAAATTCATATGGAGATGCAAGAGACCTCAAATAGCTAAAGCAATATTGTACAACAAAAACAAAGCTAGAGGCATCACAATACCAGATGTCAGGACATACTACAGGGCAGTTGTAATCAAAACAGCATGGTATTGGTACAAAAACAGAAGGGTACACCAATGGGAGAGCATAAAAAACACCAGAAATCAACCCAAACATCTCCAGCCAAGTTATACTTGATCAAGGATCTAAAACCAATTCCAGGAGCAAGGACAGTCTATTCAACAAATGATGCTGGGAAAACTGGATTTCCACATGCAGAAACATGAAGCAAGACCCCTACCTTTCACCTTACACAAAAATTCACTCAACATGGATTAAAGACCTAAATCTGTGACCACACACTATCAAATTATTAGAGAACATTGGAGAAGCCCTGCAAGATATAGGCACTGGCAAAGACTTCTTGGAGAAGACCACGGAGGCACAGGTAGTCAAAACCAAAATTAACAATTGAGATTACATCAAATTGAGAAGTTTCTGTACTGCAAAAGAGACAGGAAAGTGAAGAGGCAACCGACAGAATGGGAAAAATATTTACAAACTATGCAACAGATAAAGAATTAATAACCAGAATCTACAAAGAAATCAAGAAAATCCACAACAACAAAACAAACAACCCACTGAATAGATGGGCCAAGGACCTCAATAGACATTTTTCGAAACAAGAAATCCAAATGGCCAACAGACACATGAAAAAATGTTCAAGATCACTAGCACTCAGGGGAATGCAAATCAAAACCACAATGAGGTTTCACCTCACCCCTGTTAGAATGGCTCACATTCAGAAATCTACCAACAACAGATGCTGGTGAGGATGTGGGGAAAAAGGGACACTATCCTACTGTTGGTAGGAATGCAAACTGGTAAAGCCACTATGGAAGTCAGTCTGGAGATTCCTCAGAAACCTGAATATAACCCTACCATACAACCCAGCCATCCCACTCCTTGGAATTTGCCCAAAGGAAATTAATTTGGCAAACAAAAAAGCCATCTGCACATTAATGTTTATTGCAGCTCAATTCACAATAGCTAAAACCTGGAACCAACCCAAATGCCCATCAACATTAGACTGGATAAAGAAATTATGGGATATGTACTCCATAGAATACTATACAGCAGTCAAAAACAATGAAATACGGTCATTTGCAACAAGATGGAGCAATCTGGAAAACATCATGCTGAGTAAAATAAGCCAGTGCTAAAGGGACAAATATCATTTGTTCTCCCTGATCGGTGACAACTAACTGAGCACCAAAGGGGAAACCTATTGAAGTGAAATGGACACTATCAGAAACAGTGACTTGATCAGCTCTTGTCCTGACTGTTGATATACAATGCAATACTTTATACATTATAGTATTTTTTTATTCTAGTACTATTGGTTGAACTCTGTAATTAACACACAATTATTCTTAGGTGTTTAAATTTTAACTGAAAAGTGATCCGTGTTAATCATAAGTGTGGGAAAAAAGAGGGAGGAGATGTACAATTTGGGACATGCACAATCAGACTTGCCCCAAATGAGGGAGTTAGAAATGTGCCAGGGGATTCCAATACAATCCCATCAAGGTGGCATGTACCAATGCCATCTCACTAGTCCAAGTGATCAATTTCAGTTCACAATTGATGGCTCTGATAGGTCTAAGAGTCAAAGGGATCACACAAACAAGACAAGTGTCTGCTAATACTAACTGATAGAATCAAAAAGGGGGAGAAGGATCCAACATGGGAAGTGGGAGACACAGCAGACTCATAGTATGGCATATGTCCTAAACAGCACTCTGGCCTTAGAATCAGCCCTTAAGGCATTCAGATCTGGCTGAAGAGCCCATGAGAGTATTGTAGGCATGGAAAGCCAAGACACCATGGAAAAGAAAAAAAAAGAAGAAGACCTAAATGAAAGATCTCTCCAAGTGAGATCCCAGTGGAAAGAACGGGGCCATCAAAGAAGGAGGTATCTTTCTCTGAAGGGAGGAGAGAACTTCCACTTTGACTAAGACCCTGTTGGAATAAGATAGAAGTTGGTGAACCCTAAAGGCTTCGATAGCTTTTGCAACTCATGACTACAGCCTAAGGAGATTACTGATGACATAAACAAGAGTGTCAAATTATTAAGTCAACAACAGGAGTCACTGTTTTGTGGGATCTGTCCTTAATGTGTTGTCCAATGTGAAGTGAAGCTATAACTAGTACTAAAACAGTATTTTTATAATTCGTATTTCTGTGTGGGTGCAAACTGATGAAGTCTTTACTTAGTATATACTGAATTGATCTTCGGTATATAAAGATAATTGAAAATGAAAAAAAAAACTTGGTTTTAAATTGGACATTGCATAGAAAATTAATCAATTTTTAAAAAATATCATGTAGGATCTCTGTCCTTAATGTGCTGTACATTGTGATTTAATGCTATAACTAGTACTCCAACAGTATTTTTCACTTTGTGTTGCTATTTGGGTGCAAACTGTTGAAATCTTTACTTAATATATACTAAACTGATCTTCTGTATATAAAGAGAATTGAAAATGAATCTTAATGTGAATGGAATGGGAGAGTGAGCGGGAAAGGGGAGGGTTGTGGGTGTGAGGGAAGTTATGGGGGGAAGCCATTGTAATCCATAAGTTGTACTTTGGAAATTTATATTCATTAAATAAAAGTTTTCTTAAAAATGAACTGATAAACCAATTCAGTAAATTCAGATTACAAAATCAAAATACAAAAAGGTAGCATTTTATACACTAATAATAAACTCACCAAAAGAGAAATGAAGAAAGAAATCAGATTCAGAATCACCACAAAATTCATATATTTTGGCAAACACCTAACCAAAGCAGTGGAAAATTTCTACAGTAAAATTAAAAAACATTGATGAAAAATATCAAGTGCACAAAGTGGAAAGATACTGCTTCTTCATGGTTTGAGAAATTAATGCCATTAAAATATCAATATTACACAAAACAAACTGCAATCTCAATGTAATCACTGTCAAAATATCAATAAGATTCTTCACAGAATTAGAAAACTATCACAAACCTCATATGAAACGTCAAAAGAGCCAGAAGATCCAAAGTGATCCTGATTTTCAAAAAAAAAACATAATGTAGGCATCACAATACCTCAATATCTAATTTCAAAGCATACCAAAAGGCTACCTTAATTAATACAGCATGGTACTGGAATAAAATCTGTCGTATAGATCAAAGGAATAAAATCTAGAGTTTAAAATGAATTTTCATACATACAACAGACTGAGTTATGATAGAAATGCCCAGAATATACGCTGGAGAAAGAATAGCCTCTTCAATGAATTATGCTAGCAAAACTGAATGTATGTGTGTGAAATAATGAAGATAGCAGAATATAGCACAATTAGGACATAAACTAGTGAAATGTGGTGAAGAATAATGTTGTCTAGGAGCCCAGAGATGACAGAATATCCTAATTGGAAGCAATGGAGCAGGAGGTGGAAACTGATGTTAGTCTTGAAGGTGGAGATCATAGAAAGGCAAAAGTGAGGACATTTCAAAGGTCCATAAAAAAGAGAGGTACTGGGGTAACCACTTTGGCTTGCAGTTCAAACATCCATGTACCATTCTGGAGTACCTGGGTTTGATGACTGCCTTCTCACTCCAGATTCCCAGTAATGCATGTTTGAGGAGGCAGTGGCGATGGCTCAAATAATTGGGTTCCTGAAACCCAATGTGTGGTAATTGAATCAAGTCTTCAGATCCCAACCTGCAGCATCTTTTTTTAAAATGATTTTTTAATTTTTTTTATTTTTTATTTCATAAATGTGAATTTACAAAGTGCAACTTTTGTATTATTGTGGCTTCCCCCCCCAACCTCCCTCCCTCCCGTGGCCATCCCTCTCCCTCTCCCATCCCACCCTTTATCTAGTTTCATATTTAATTACCTTCATATACTGAAGATCAACTTAGTATATACTAAGCAAGGATTTCAACAGGCTGCATTCACACAACCGCACAAGGTATAGGGCATTGTTCAACTAGTAGTGTTTTGAAGTTTCATAGTAAAACACATTAAGGACAGAGATCCTACGTGGGGAGCATGTACCCAGTGACTCCCATTGTTGATTTAACAATTGGCACTCGTATTTATGACGTCAGCAATCAACCGAGACTCTTGCTATGAGCTGTCTAGGCTATGGAAGTCCCTTGAGTTCACCGACTCTGAACTTGTTTAGTCAAGGCCATGTCACAGTGGAGGTTCCTTCCTCCCTTCAGAGAAAGGCGCCTCTCTCCTTGATGGCCTGTTCCTTCTGCTGGGGTCTTGTTCACCAGGGTCTTTCATTTAGATTGTTTTTTGCCACCGTGTCATGGCTTTCCATGCCTGTGAGACTCTCATGGACCTTTTAGCCAGATCCGAATGTCCCAAGGGTTGATTCTGAGGCAGGAGTGCTGTTTTGGGCATTTGCCATTCTATGAGTCTGCTGTGTGTCCTGCTTCCCCCACAGGATCATTCTCTCCCTTTTAATTCTATCCTTCATTATTTGCTTACACTGGTCTTACTTGTGAAATCTCTTCAACACATACCCTATCTTTTTGATCGGTTGTGTAATCATACTTATCACCTTACCAAGTGCGCTGGCATTGGTACCTGCCTCCTTGGTAAGATTGATTTGAAATCCCCTGGCACATTTCTAGTTCCACCATTGGAGGTTAAGTCCGAGTGAACATGTGCCAACCTATATATCTCCTCTCTCTCTTATTCCCACTCCTATGTTTAACAGAGATCACTTTTCTGTTAATTTTAAATGCCTAAGAATGATTGTGCATTGATTACAACGTGGTCTTATGTAGAACAAACAGAGCAACAACAATAACCACAACAACAAATATCAAAAGGAATAAAATAGTAAGTTGTTCCTCAACAGTCTAGACAAGGGCTGATCCTTTCATTGTCTCTCATAGTGTCCATTTCACTTAGTAACAACAACAACAACAGCAGCAACAAAAGTACTAAAAGGAATAAAATAGTAAGTTGTTCCTCAACAGTCAAGACAAGGGCTGATCATGTCATTGTCTCTCATAGTTTCCATTTCACTTCAGTGGGTATCATTTTAGATGCTCATTTAGTTGCCACCGATCAGGGAGAACATATGATATTTTCCCTTTTGGACTGGCTTATTTCACTCAGGATGATATTTTCCAGCTTCCTCCATTTTGTTGTAAATGCCCGGATTTCATTGTTTTTTACTGCTGTATAGTGTTCCACAGAGTACATAACCCATAGTTTCTTTATCCAGTCATCCATTGGTGGACATTTAGGTTGATTCCATGTCTTAGCTATTGTGAATTGAGTTGCAACAAATATCGAGTGCAAATGGCTCTTATTTCTCCGCTTTAATTCCATTTGGGTAAATTCCAAGGAGTGGGATGGCTGGGTCCTGTGGTAGTGCTATATTCAGGTTTCTGAGGACTCTCCAAAGTGTCCTCCATAGTGGCTTTACCACTTTTAATTCCCACCAACAGTGGATTAGTGTCCCTTTTTCCCCACATCCTCACCAGCATCTGTTGTTGGTTGATTTCTGTATGTAAGCCAATCTAACCGCAGTGAGGTGAAACCTCATTGTGGTTTTGATCTGCATTTCCCTGATGGCTAGGGATCCTGAGCATTTTTTCATGTGTCTGTTGGCCATTTGGATTTCCTCTTTTGAAAAATGTTAAGGTCCTTGGCCCATTTTTTAATTCGGTTGTTTGTTTTGATTCGGTGGTGTTTGTTGATCATTTTGTAGATTCTAGTTGTTAATCCTTTATCTGTTGTGTAATTTGTGAATAACATCTCCCATTCTGTTGGTTGTGTCTTCACTTTCTTGACTGTTTCCTTCACTGTAAAGAAATTCTTCAATTTGAGGTAACCCCATATGTTTATTTTATCTCTGATTACCCGTGCCTCTGGGGTCTTCTCCAGGAATTCTTCACCTGTTCCAATATATTGAAGGGTTTCCCCTATGCTCTCAATTAGTTTCATGGTGTTGTGACGCATCTCTAGTGCTTTGATCCATGTTGAGTGGATTTTTGTATAAGGTGTAAGATAGGAGTCTTGCTTCATACTTCTACATGTGGACATCCAGTTTTCCCAGTACCATTTGTTGAAGAGGCTGTCCTTATTCCAGGGGTTGGTTTTAGGTCCTTTGTCGAATATGAGTTGGTTATAGATGTTTGGATTGATCTCTGGTGTTTCTATTCTGTTCCATTGGTCTATCCCTCTGTTTTTGTACCAGTACCAGGCTGTTTTGATTATAACTGCCCTGTAGTATGTCTTGACGTCTGGAATTGTGATGCCTCTGGCCTTATTTTTATTGTAAAGGATTGCTTTAGCTATTCTCAGTCCCCTGTTTCTCCATATGAATTTCAGCATCGGTTTTTCTAGGTCTTTGAAGAATGACTTTGGTATTTTGATTGGTATTGCATTGAACTTGTAAATTGCTTTTGGGAGAATGAACATTTTGATGATATTGATTCTTCAAATCCATGAGCATGGCAGGTTTTTCCATTTTTTTTTTGTCATCTATTTCTTTCTTTAGTGTTTTGTTATTTTCATTATAGAGGTCTTTGACATCCTTGGTTAAATTTATTCCAAGGTACTTTATTGTTTTTGTGGCTATTGTGAATGGGATTGATCTTAGAAGTTCTTCCTCAGCTGTGGCATTGCCTGTGTATACAAAGACTGTTGATTTTTGTGCATTGATTTTATATCCTGCGACTTTACCAAACTCTTCTATGAGTTCCAATAGTCTCTTTTAGGAGTTTATCGGGTCCCCTATATATAGTATCATGTCATCTGCAAATAAGGATATTTTAACTTCCTCCTTTCCCATTTGTATCCCTTTAATTTCTTTTTCTTGTCTGATGGCCCTGGCTAACAATTCTAGGACTATCTTGAATAGCAGTGGTGAGAGTGGGCATCCCTGTCTGGTGCCAGTTTTCAATGGAAATGCCTCCAACTTTTCCCCATTCAATGATACTGGCCATTGGTTTATCATATACTGCCTTAATTGTGTTGAGGAATGTTCCTTCTAACCCCAAGTTGCTTAGGGTTTTCATCATGAAAGTGTGTTGTATTTTGTCGAATGCTTTCTCTGCATCTATTGAAATAATCATATGATTTTTGTTTCTCAATTTATTAATGTGATGTATTACATTGATTGACTTTTGAATATTGAACCATCCTTGCATACCAGAGATAAATCCCACTTGGTCCAGGTGAATGATCTTTCTGATGTGCAGTTGGATTCGGTTTGCCAGAATTTTGTTGAGTATTTTTGCATCTATTTTCATCAGGGAGATAGGTCTGTAGTTTTCTTTCTCTGTTGTGTCTTTTCTGGGCTTAGGAATTAAGGTGATATTGGCTTTGTAGAAAGAATTTGGGAGGGTTCCCTCCCTTTCAATCGTTTTGAATAATTTGAGAAGAACTGGGGTTAGTTGTTCTCTAAATGTTTGGTAAAATTCGGCAGTGAAGCCATCCGGTCCTGGGCTCTTTTTTTGGTAGTGCATTTATTACTGATTCAATTTCTTCCATGGTTATGGGTCTGTTTAGATTTTCTATATCTTCCTGGCTCAGTTTAGGAAGGTTGTATGTGTCCAGGAATCTATCCATTTCTTCCAGGTTCCCCAATTTTTTAGCATACATCTCTTTGTAGTGGTTTCTAATGATTCTTTTTATTTATGTTGTGTCTGTTGTTACATTTCCATTACTATCTTTGATTTTACAGATTTGGGTCTTCTCTCTCCTTTTTTTTTGATTAGTTGGGCCAATGGTGTGTCAATTTTGTTTATTTTTTCAAAGAACCAGCTCCTGGTTTTGTTGATTTTTTTGTATTGTTTTTTTGGTTTCAATTCTGTTTATTTCTTCTCTGATCTTTAGTATTTCTTTCCTCCTGCTGGATTTGGGCTTGACTTGCTGCTGTTTTTCTAAATCCTTGAGGTGCATGGAGAGTTCATTTGTTTGGTTCCTTTCCAGCTTCTTGATGTAGGCACCAATTGCTATAAACTTTCCCCTTAGCACTGCTTTTGCTTTTTCCCACAGGTTTTGATAGGTTGTCTTATCATTTTCATTTGTTTCTAGAAATCTTTTGATTTCTCTTTTAATTTCTTCAATGACCTACTGTTCGTTTAGGGTCACGTTGTCCATTCTCCATATATTTGCATATGGTGTAGAGATTCTTGGGTTGTTGATTTCGAGTTTCACCGTGCTATGGTCTGAGAAGCTGCATGGTATAGTTTCAATTTTTTTGAATTTGTTGAGGCTCCCTTTATGGCCTAGCATATGGTCAATCCTAGAGAACGTTCCATGTACTGGGGAGAAATACGTGAACTCTGTGGCTGTGGGGTGGAAGGTTCTGAGGATATCTACTAGGTCTATTTGGTCTATAGCGTCAATTAACTCTGTTGTTTCCTTGTTGAATTTCTGTATGGTTGATATGTCTATTGGTGAGAGTGGGGTGTTGAAGTCCCCTGTTACTATTGTATTTGAATCTATATCTCCCTTTAAATCCTTTAGTAATTCGTTCAGGTAGTGAGGCACCCTGTAATTAGGTGTGTATACATTTATAATAATAATGTCTTCCTGTTGGATAGATTCTTTAATCATTATATAGTGCCCTTCTCTGTCTCTTTTAAAAGTTTTTATGTTAAAGTCTATTTTGTCTGATATCAGGATGGCCACACCAGCTCTTTTTTCATTTCTGTTAGCTTGGAGTATCTTTTTCCATCCTTTCACTTTCAGTCTGCATGCATCTTTGCTGATAAGGTGTGTCTCCTGAAGGCAGCATATAGATGGATTCTATTTCTTGATCCAATCAGCTAGTCTGTGTCTTTTGGTAGTAGAATTAAGACCATTCACATTCAGTGTGATTACTGTTAAGTACTGTCTTTTCCCATTCATGATTCCTGAAACGAGCTGTTTATGTATTTTGAACTTTGTTTGTAGGTTACTCTACATTCACTTTTTTTTGTAATGAAGTTCTTGTTTTTGCATTTCTGTGTGCAGCACATCTTTGAGCAAGTGTTGTAGGGTTGGACGCATGGATACAAATTCTTTCAGTTTCTGTTTGTCTTGGAAGATCTTTATTTGCCCTTCATTCATAAATGATAGCTTTGCAGGGTATAGTATTCTAGGTTGACATTGTTTGTCTTTTAAGACTTGAAATATATCATGCCATTGTCTCCTTGCCTGTAGTGTTTGCGATGAGAAGTCTGGGGTGAGTCGGATTAACTTACCCCTGAATGTGATTTGTCATTTTTCTCTGGCACATTTTAGGATTTGTTCTTTGTGTGTCACTGAGCTGAGTGTTGCCACAATGTGTCGCGGTGAATTTCTCTTCTGGTCTACCCTATACGGAGCCCTGGCTATCTGTTGAATTTTGCTGTTGTTATCCAGCTGCCTTTGTTTGAAGTTTTCTGATATTATTTCATTGAAAACACCTTCCAATCCATTCTCTCTTTCCACCCCTTCAGGGACTCCTATTACCCAAACATTACACCGTTTGATTGAACCTTGTAGGTCTCCGACCATATTTTTTAATTTTTTAATTTCTTCTTCCTGCATTTGAACTGACTGTATTATTTCTGGAAGTTTGTCTTCAAATTATGATATTCGGTCTTCTATTTCATCTGTTTGATTTCTGAGAGATTCCACGGTGTATTTTATATGGTCAATTGAGTTTTTCATTTCCAGTATTTCATTCTGGCTTCTCTTTAGGATCTCTAATCCTTGGGCTTGTTTTTCATTCAGCTCTCGACACTGTTTCTCATTATTTCTAAGTAATCTGATTATTAATTTTCTGAATTCTTTTTCTGGCATGGTTTCAAATTCTTCTTCTTCAGCCTCTGTTATGGTTGGTTTATTCTGCTCCATTGGCGAGTTTATATGTTCTTCTGTATGTCGGAGGCCACCCGACAAACCACATGGAGACACGCAGCACTCAGTCAATTCATCACCACGTTTATTGCCTCATCGCGTTCCAAGCCAAAGTAGGGGGCCCGGCGATGAGGGACTGGAGGCAGTCTCCCTAAGGAAACCCTTCAGTCTCCAGCAGCGAGCACCAAGAAACACAAGGATATATACCCCAGGCCCCATACAGATAACATTCATTGTGTGTAATCATGCATAGCACAGGAACAGAGCAAGTTTACAAAGTAGCAATGATCAGGGTACAAGCTCCGCAGATAGTGCAAAGAACATCATAAACCTTCATGCAGGAATATGGGACGAAAAGTCTTGGAAACAGGATTAGATAAAGGACAGCCTCAGCCTGCTGCATCTCATGTCGGGCCAGGGCCACTGGCCCCGACATCTCCCCCTTCTTGTTTGTACAAGAATGGCCTGGTGTTTATGGTAACCGGTGTCTACACTGTCCAGAGGGCCGCGGGGGAGGATCCATCCCCCACAAGTCCCTCGCGTTAAACGCTGAATGATGTGGACTCATGCCTGTCTTAGGTGCCCCACAGCGCTTACTCTGCTTACCCGTCATCAAGGGTATAGGAAGCATGTCCTGCCCTCTGTCTTAGGTTGCTAGAGAAGCCTGCGAGTGCTTACCCGTCGTTGACTACCGGTCCACCCTAAGAACAGTGTAGGAGCAAGCGGTCAATGAGGCAGTTAGGAAGAGAGAGACCGAGGCTTCCACGGCATATCACATACTGCAGCCCCCTGTTTTAGAGTGTCCTAGAGGGTATGTACTGTCCTTTTGATAGCCTCTCTGTTTGCGCACATTGGAACGGTGGGAACGTTTGGTTGTATTACTTCACATCAGTCTACAGGCAGGCAGAAGACAGAGGTTGTGGGGGCCGGCTCCCCACAGCTCCCCCTTTTGTTACTTTAGGACCAGCGCCTGTCCTAGGTGCCCCTGAGCGGAGTGGCAGCTTACCCGTCTTTGCCAGAGGGTCGACTTGCATGAGCAGTCTCAGCCCTCCACTGTCTTAGGTTGCATGCCATCCCTCAAGGCACTTACCCGTCTCTGGCTACTGGTCCAAGAAACCAAGCAACACCTGCTGTATTGTAGGGGGGGTCGTTTGCAGCGATGACTTCGAATGGGGACCAAATATCTGTGTCCAGTTGTGTTAAGAACCCAAATCTCTTGTCGTAGTTCACACAGTAAACCAGTGAAATTACTATCCCAGGTATGGTTTAAGGTGGCGCCTAAAGAGCAAGACAAACTAGCAAGGAAATGGAGTAGCGCAAAGCACGACAGATTGAACCAAGCAGGGGGTTTCCCACATCCCCGTCTAAGATTCAGTTCTTCCTGGAGAACGTTGACCCGTTGGTTTAGTAATAAGATTTCTGAATGGATATGCTGATCCACTGCCACTCGGAGCATTCTTGTTTGATCATTCTTCTGGAGCATGGGAATAGGTGACCTTTTTTCCTTTTAGGAATTTCACAAGCCAAGACAGACCTTGACTTGTCTATGACTTGTTTATGGGCTGCCTACATCTCCCCCTTTTTTATTTAATTGAGAATGGCCTCTGTCTTAGGTTGCCCTCAGTCATCTCTGTCCTTACCCGTCATTGGTAACTCTGGCAGCTTGGCCTAGAGCCCTGTCTTAGGTTGGTACAGGATGCTGAGCGTCTTACCCGTCTCTGAGTACCATTCCAGCCCAACATTAGGTGAGAGATGAAACATACAGCCAAATATTAATTATTTGTGATTACAAATAATGATGAATGTCAGTTCATACAGACTGTAGCGAAGTCAGCATAAAATGCAGAACACACAGAAAACATCCCATACCAAGTAGGAAAAGCAGTAGTGGTCCAGTCAACATTAATAACCAATGAATCCATTGAAACCCTCCAAATGTTAGGGGGTTAGTAATAAACATGTTTTGCATTTTACTCTTAAGTTTATCAATAACAGACCCTATATATGGCACATTGTTAGTAATGTTAAAACAACATTTTCCTGTTACAGATTTACAACTTATATGATCTTTTAACATCAAGTAATTGTTAGCTGCATGGTTTAAAAGTACTCCTGAGTGAACTTGATCCAATGTTTCGGCTATATTGGGCAATCCAGTAGCAGTAAGATTAATTGTTTTGGTCACTGAATATGCAAGTCTTCGCAGTCCACGGTTATTTCCAAAGGCCAGTCCAGGAACACTTACTACTGGTACAGCCAGGGCCAGGGCAGTGTCCTCTCCTATTAGGATGACGTTGCCATTACAGTCTTTAGGTGAAGCATGTTGTCGACGCGTTCTATCCGCCACTGTAAATACAGATGTCAGCATCGGGGCCACACAGTCCAGGGAGCAATTGTAGAAGTTATCAGAGGCTAACGATGTGAAGGCATATTTGCTACATAAAAAAAACCCACCCCTTAGGAGTCCATGTCCCATACCAGTATTGGATTAGGTGTATATCATTGATTGGCGATAGGATCCCTTTATTTTACCGATTGTAAAACCTTAATAACTTGTTGAGGCTGTGCACTCCGTAACTTGTCATTTTAATTTTCACTCAATCCTGAGCAGAGAGCCCATTCCTTTGCCAAAGAGGTGAACTGAGGGTCTTTCCAGCCAGGAACATTACAGGTTACACATGCGACTTTAGTTTTCCTTTTAAAGAAAGGCATTGCTTTGTATACTTGCAGATCCTGTCGACTACACCAATTTGTGACAGTAAATTATTTTTTAGCTGTCTGCTGTGCACAGACTTAATTACTTTTAGTTTAATCTGCAAGAAATACGCTGCAAGCCTTATAGTGCACACTAAAATTATTTAGAGGAAAGATGGTAAAGGAGTATAGATTAACAGAATGTTGCAATAAACATGGCTCCATTGCTTTAATGATACTATAGCCAGACGGTCCACTGATTCCTGTTGGAAGGGCCTGAGGCTGGCCCCGCTTCCAGTTTTCTGAACTCTGTTTTTTAATGAATTACCTTCTTTATCAGTTTTGGAGTGACAATATTGGCCCAATGCCTTTCCCTTTAGCACTGGGGGAAAATACCAGGAGGAGCCTTATTTTGATTTTTGACTTTTGGACAATTTTTGTACATATCCCTGCTGTCCACATTTATAGCACCCTTATTTATTGGGCATAGCCCTCCTTGATAATTTTTGTAATGACAAACCATGTAGAGTGGCCGATCCTGAATGTCCTGTTTTTAAGTGAATTTATTTTGTTAATTTTTCATCAAAGGAACTGTCACAGAACACCTCAGTCATAGTAGCCAATTGATTCATGTTTACATTGTACTTACGTTTAGTAGAATTTATAGTGTTGTGGGCATCACTAGGCAATCTTTACAAAGCACCGGAAAAGAATCCATACTGAGAATCAGACATTATTAGTAATCATTACAGGCATGTTTAAAATTTGGCTTGACTGTGTGTTCCCCTGGGATGAAGCAGCAGTAGAGGCTTGTTCTGGCTCCCTCTCAAAGCCCCCAAGGACAAGGGTGGCTCATTGCCAAGATTTTAGGCAAGCAGTGCGTCCTGTCCCTGATCTTGGCCAGAGAGCCAAGACACGAAGCATGCCCACCTGTTTATCAGAAACATTCCTTTACCCTCCTCCTCGGGAACTGGCCAGGCTCCCAAGGAGCAGGAGAAGGTCATTTGGCAACAAAGTTACTTGTCCACCAGAGCTGAACCTAGATACAAGCCTCTTTATTCCAAAAATTTGTCCTTACATTTGGCCCTAGGGCTGCATTGAGAGGTAGACATAATTAACACATTATAAGAATACAATACAAATTTTTCATACAAGCATACATTTAGTAATCAAACACAATAATACTCAATGTGTTTTAAGGTTAAATTGAAACATAACTGAGGGAGAATTAGCTTCTTGGGCACCCATGTCAGGGACATAAAAAACAGTACCATTCTAATACAACAACTCAAGCTGCGGCAGACAGCCTGAGAACTGGCTAGACAATCCCATGGCATGGAGATCTGAGGCATTGATACTTGTTAAACAGACATGTTGAGGCGCACACAGTCCAATTAACAAATGTGCTAACATTTTGCATTACTCTGAAATTAGTGATTCGGGTTTTATGAAATATTTGTAACATCTCCTTTTGATAAAACAACAAATTTTTCAGCGGATGGAACACAGTGGGTAACCATTTAGCCATAATGATAGTAGCCTCTTACTATCTGTAATTGTTACATTTTTGTAGGTTTGTGCAATCTTAACTATTTGTGGCATATTTTGATTTACATTTTTTTAAAGCCAACCACGCATAATCTGCCCAAGCATTCCTATCAATAATAAGGGTAGAGTTAGTACATAATACAAAAATAGAATGGGTAGTCTGGACACTTTGACACGTTTAAATGCGCATATTCCATAGTTATGGCTGAGAGGGGCTCCTGAGAAATTTTTTGTCTTTTAAGTCGTACACGTGCCAATTGCTCCCTCCTTTCACCTGCAACCGGCGTCCCGGCGCTTTTTAACAAGGCCTTTATATCCTTGTCACATTTAGATGTGACTATATTCCCCATGGGCAATAGGAGAGGCTCCCCGGGCAAGCCCTAGTCTGCCACGCCCTACTCGTGCTTATGTGCCTCCCTTGTAATCCCTACGGCCTGCTACCGCCGCAGCCTTCCCTCTTACAGAGGCTTACCTGTGGATGAGATGAATCCGAGTCACGGCACCAGTTGTTGGAGGCCACCCGACAAACCACATGGAGACACGCAGCACTCAGTCAATTCATCACCACGTTTATTGCCTCATCGCGTTCCAAGCCAAAGTAGGGGGCCCGGCGATGAGGGACTGGAGGCAGTCTCCCTAAGGAAACCCTTCAGTCTCCAGCCCCGAGCACACAGAAAGACAAGGATATATACCCAAGACCCCATATAGATAACATTCATTGTGTGCAATCATGCATAGCACAGGAACAGAGCAAGTTTACAAAGTAGCAATGATCAGGGTACAAGCTCTGCAGATAGTGCAAAGAACATCATAAACCTTCATCAGAAGTCACATCCTGCCTGCAGGAATATGGGACGAAAAGTCTTGGAAACAGGATTAGATAAAGGACAGCCTCAGCCTGCTGCATCTCATGTCGGGCCAGGGCCACTGGCCCCGACACTGTATTCTTATTGTGGGTTTTTGTTTTGTTTTTTGGCATTCTGTCTGCTATAGACTGCTGTGAGTCTGTACCAATATGCAGTGTAAGCAGGCTGCTCTGCCTTCTAGAGTTTGTTTATTTATTTTTTACTTATTTTTTTTCTATTTATTTATTTATTTTTGTAGTTTGTGTGGGTTGGTGTCAGGGCTTTGAGGTGCCAATCTCTGCCCCTTAGGGGACGATTTCCTTGTTCCTATGTTTGCCCTTATGTGTCTGTGCCTGGGGTTCGTTGGTCAGCCACTCTCTCTCACTGCACCTCCTGCGTGAGGAGTGTCAAGTAGCTCCAGACCACCTTTGGACTCCGCCCCTGCTGCTTCCCCCTTTGGAGCAGAGGCCAGCCTCCTTTAAGCCCGAATGTAAACAAACAGGATGGCTGCATTCTGCCTGCTGCAGCTCTGATTGTGGGTTGGGCGGTTCCTAAGGATCCTGGCGTTTTTGATCCCTCAGTTCGTCCCCTGGATCCTGCTCTCTTCCCGCAGGCACTATTCAGATTTTTTTTTTCTAGTAACTTGAGTAGACTGGCCTCAGGGCTTTGAGCTGCCCTCCCTCGCTGCCCGCCCCTGCACAAGGTGTCCTGTTGCTCCACTCCACCTTTGGGCTCTGGCCCCCAAGGTTAGTGTGGCTGGGAAGCAGTTCTCCTTTAAGCTCGAATGTAAACAAACAAGATGGCTGCTTCCCGCCCGCTGAAGCTCTGATTTGGGGGAGGGATCCTGGATTGTTTAGTCCCTCAATTAGTCCCCCTGAATCGCGCACTCTTTCCGCAGGTGCTACTCACTCTGTTCCATTTTCTATTTCCTCCGTCACTTGGTCGTGCGTGTCTCAATGTCCATCCCAGGGTGGGTTGGGGGAAGGGCAGTGGCGGCTGGTGCAGTGGTGCCCAACGAGTGCCCTGTCTCACCTCAGTTTCAGGAGCTCCCCTTTTAGTGCTGGCACGTGGATTCTGCGGCTGGGCTCCCGACTCTGTGGCTGGGTTCCCGTGGCTGGGCTCCCCATGGTGGCTGGGTTCCCCGCAGCGTCTGGGCTCCGGCGGTGGCTCAGCGGGGCTGGGCTTCCACGCCCAGCCTGCAACATCTTAAGCAGTAAACCAGGGGATGAGATACCCTCCCTTTAAAATAACTGGCTATTTTTTATTAAAATAAAATACTCAATTACATGTTATAATTAGGCTTAGACATTGAGAGACACATCTCTAACTAGAGTACCTGGCTCTGCTCCAAATTACAGCGTCCTACTAATGCAGACCCAGGGAGGCAGTAGTCATCACCCAGACAATTGAGTACCTGATGCTCAAATGGAATATTTGGATTGAGTTCTGGATTCCCATCTTTAGCCCAGGGTTTAAAACGATGGTAGGCATTTTCAGAACAAGCAGACAGGAGTTTTCTTTTTCTCTCTCACTCAATCTCCTTCCATTCTTCTCAAATAAGTGCATTTTAAAATCTCAATTAGGGTAGCTGGCACTGTGGTGCAATGGGTGAAAGAATCAGTCTGCAGTGTCAGCATCCCATATGGGATGCCACTTTGAGTCTTGGATTCTCCATATCTGATCCAGCTCTCTGCTATGGCCTGGGAAAGCAGTAGCAGATGGCCCAAGTTCTTAGGCCCAAGTTTTTAGAACCCACATTGGAGATCCAGAAGAAGATCCTATCCCCTGGCTTTGAATTGGTACAGCTCTGACCATTACAGACATCTGAGGAGTGAACCAGTGTATAGAAGACCTCTCTCTCTCTCTCTCTCTTTCTCTCTCTCTCTGCCTCTGGCTCTATGTAACTCTGCCTTTCAAATAAATAAATAAATAAATCTTTTAAAAAACTCAATTAGAAGCTGAGATAAGTAAACATTGATACTTAGTAAATATAATGTTATTGCATTAAATATTGATATTTATGTATATATGTAATAGCTTGATTGGAAATGAAAAAAAACAACAACCTGGTGTTAAAATGGAAATGGCATAGAAAATTAATTAATTTGAAAAAAAAATTATGTAGGATCTCTGTCTTTAATGTGCTGTACATTGCTATTTAATGCTATAATTAGTAATCCAATGGTAGTTTTTTCACTTTATGTTGCTATATGGGCAAAATGTTGAAATCTTTACCTAATATATACTAAACTGATCTTCTGTATACAAAGAGAATTGAAAATGAATCTTTACATGAATGGAAGGGGAAAGGGAGCGGGAAAGGGGAGGGTTGCTGGCGGGAGGGAAGTTATGGGAGGGGGGAAGCCATTGTAACCCATAAGCTATACTTTGGAAATTTATATTCATTAAATAAAAGTTTAATAAAAAAATAAAATAAAATAATTATAATCATTTTTAACTATGAATATAGCATGGAAACTTTTCCACCTTTAATATGCTATATTAACTACTTCAGAACATACGAGGTACCATGTTTTCACAATACAAATAATATCTCAGTTCTCCTTTTGCATATATGTTTTTGCTCAAAAATTCATCCATTAATGATGGATAAATAGATAAGGCCTAAATTGCAAGAATTTTGTCTTTATTGTGTTTAAAACTTTGGTTGAACACTCAAAAATACATCTTTGTTAATTTTTTTAAAGAAACTAATGATAACATTATATAAGAAACTTTGACCTAATACACAGTCCAGTAAAATTGCTGATGGGAGTAAAGTATATCTCCCTGTTCTTAATATGGATTGAGATTAAATTCTATCAATTTAAGTACTATAATATTTAGTCTTAGAATAAGAATTTTTGTCTGATTACACAAGAATTAGTTGCAGATTTCTTGTAGCAAATTTTATGTCACTGAATGATGGCAGGAATTTTGATCATATATTTTCAACAAAAGAGTCATAACAAAATGTATGTGTACTTATTTGTAATGTGATTTTTGTGGCATCCCTTTTAGAATTTGTATAACTATATATGATTTTCATAATACCTGAAAATCACTTGTCTTTTAATGATTTATTTACTTAAAAGGCACAGTGATGGAGACAGAAGAAAAGACATATATATGCTGAAATGCCTGCAACAGCCAGCGCTGTGCCAGGCTGAAGCCAGGAGCCAAAGGCTCCATTCAGGTCTCCTGAATTGGCAGGCGAAACCCAAGAATTTGAGTATTGTCTTCTGCCTTTCATGTTCATCTGCAGGAAACTGTATCAGAGAAATGGCTTGTCTGGGTATCCAAATAGGCACTCTGATGTAAGATGCTGGTGCCCCAAGCACTAGTTTAACCCACTGCATCATCATGCCAGTTCTATGAGGATCTCTTCTTCTTAATGCATAACCCAATTTATTCAGGGCTATTAACTTATTTCTTCATATATATTGCTTTACTTGAATTCCTTTTTGTCCCCTATATTTCATTTGATGACATAGATTTCTCTCCTGTTTTCTCTTTGTATTTTTGGCTTGTTTATCTAGTCTTTTTCCAAATTATAATTCTGTTTTTAAATATTATATTCATTTACTTGGTTATTAGAAACAAAATATGGTAGTGGCATATTTTGCACACTTACCCAATTCTAAGCTCAAGAACGACATACTTTAATACAAATGTTATACTTTTTACTTTACATTGGTAATTATTTCTTTTTTTAAAAGATTTTATTTATTTATTTGAGAGGTAGAGTTACAGACAGTGAGAGGGAAAGACAGAGAGAGAGGTCCTCCATCTGCTGGTTTACTCCCCAAATGGCCACAACGGCTGGAGCTATGCCAATCTGAAGCCAGGAGCCAGGTGCTTCTTCCTGGTCTCCCACACTGGTGCAGGGGCCCAAGGAATCGGATCATCTTCTGCTGCGTTCCCAGGCCATAGCAGAGAGCTGGATTGGAAGAGGAGCAGCCAGGACTAGAACCGGTGCCAATATGGGATGCTGGCACTGCAGATGGATGAGTAACCTACTGTGCCATGGTGCCAGCCCCAGTAATTATTTCTTACAACTCATTTATATTTTTTAACATTTAAATTTCTTGTCATTAAGGCATCTTTCTCTTCATCAAATGTTTCCTGTATTTCCTTTGCTCTACCATAAAAAACATTTATTGACATTCATTGAATCTAAAATGAAGCCCTCTCAAATTAATTCTTTTTTCATGTTTCTAATAAGTTTCTTTACCTCTTGACATATATTTTGCTTCTTTTAAGTCAAAGACTATTTTCAGAAGCATCATAAGAGGATTAACCATAGTTCTATGTAATCATTATATTAAAAATTTTTTATTGGTGTGGATGATTATTGCTATCAACTTCCATCTTGGACTGCCTTTACTGTATTTCATAGTTTGGCATTCTATATTTCCAATTTTATATCTTAATAAAATTTTAAATATCTTTCAATATGACTGGCCTAGTCATTGGGAATAGTAGTGGCATTGGTGCCATTGGGGTGATTAGGCTACCTGGCATCTTTTCTGATCTCTGATTGACTTCAAAATAACTATGATAGTCTTCCATTGGTCTTTATAGTTACTGTGGTCATTTGGAGGTCCTCTATTAAAAAATATTCAATTCTGAAAAGTTTGGGTTATTTTATCAGGAAAAGAGCCATAATCAGTACAGAGCTTTCTGAATACAAAGACAATACAGACTCTACAGAATAAAAAAATTATGAATACTCGGCATTTTTCCAGAGACATGTGCTGAAATTATACAAATATTTCCTCATTTCTGATATTAAGTTGAAACATATACTTACATATATATGTATATATGCATTTTCTATAGATACATATGTTTATATACACATATATTTACAAGAATGTAAATATATACATATTTATTTTAATTTGTACTATTAAATTATTACAGAAATCACAATGAACTTTATTTTAAAATGGTTAAATGAAACATAAAACTGTATATATTTATGTAATACCATGTGGATTATACATTGAATAATATACAAATGAAGGTAAACATCACTGTCCTCAAATATCTATCATTTTCTTTTTATTAGATTGTTAGTTTTTACTGACACACAATAAGAGCAAATCTTTCTGAAGTTTAATTTTCAACTTTTTAATTTTTAAATTTTTTTTGTTTTTAAGCATTTTTTGAGAAACTTAATTAACTTTGAAGAACCGAGAATGATACATCCTTCGCAAGCCCATAGACTTAACTATAGCTTATGAGACATAAGAATATTCTCCACTTAATACATGAAAATAAAGTAAATATTTGTTTCTTACTGCTGTATAGTATTCTATGGAGTACATGTCCCATAATTTCTTTATCCAGTCTAATGTTGATGGGCATTTGGGTTGGTTCCAGGTCTTAGCTATTTTGAATTGAGCTGCAGTAAACATTAATGTGCACATGGCTTTTTTATTTGCCAAATTAATTTCCTTTGGGCAAATTCCAAGGAGTGGGATGGCTGGGTTGTATGGTAGAGTTATGTTCAGGTTTCTGAGGAATCTCCAGACCGACTTCCATAGTGGCTTAACCAGTTTGCATTCCCACCAACAGTGGGCTAGTGTCCCTTTTTCCCCACATCCTATCCAGGATGTTGGTAGATTTCTGAATGTGAGCCATTCTCAATGGGGTGAGGTGAAACCTCATTGTGGTTTTGATTTGCATTTCCCTGAGTGCTAGTGATCTTGAACATTTTTTCATGTGTCTGTTGGCCATTTGGATTTCTTGTTTCAAAAAATGTCTATTGAGGTCCTTGGCCCATCTCTTAAGTGGGTTGTTTGTTTTGTTGTTGAAACCCGGTCATTTGCAACAAGATGGAGGAATCTGGAAAACATCATGCTGAGTGAATTAAGCCAGTCCTAAAGAGACAAATATCATTTGTTTTCCCTGATTGGTGACAACCGAGCACCAAAGGGGAAACCTGTTGAAGTGAAATGGACACTATAAGAAACAATGACCTGATCAGCTCTTGTCCTGACTCTAGATGTACAATGTAATACTTTATCCTTTTTAGTATTTTTTCTTGTTGTTGTTGTTGTTCTAGTACTAGTGGTTGAACTCTGTAATTAACACACAATTATTCTTAGGTGTTTAAATTTTAACTGAAAAGTGATCCCTGTTCAACTTAAGAGTGGAAAAAGAGAGGGAGGAGATGTACAATTTGGGACATGCTCAATAAGACTTGCCCCAAATGGTGGAGTTAGAAATGTGCCAGGGGATTCCAATACAATCCCATCAAGGTGGCATGTACCAATGCCATCTCACTAGTCCAAGTGATCAATTTCAGTTCACAATTGATGGCTCTGATAGGTCTAAGAGTCAAAGGGATCACACAAACAAGACAAGTGTCTGCTAATACTAACTGATAGAATCAAAAAGGGAGAGAAGGATCCAACATGGGAAGTGGGAGACACAGCAGACTCATAGAATGGCAGATGTCCTAAACAACACTCTGGCCTCAGAATCAGCCCTTAAGGCATTCGGATCTGGCTGAAGAGCCCATGAGAGTATTGTAGGCATGGAAAGCCAAGATACCATGGAAAAGAAAAAAAAGAAGAAGACCTAAATGAAAGATCTCTGCAAGTGAGATCCCAGTGGAAAGAACGGGGCCATCAAAGAAGGACGTACCGTTCTCTGAAGGGAGGAGAGAACTTCCACTTTGACTATGACCCTATCAGAATAAGATCAAAGTCAGCGAACTCTAAAGGCTTCCATAGCCCTGGCAACTCATGACTAGAGCCTAGGGAGATTACTGACGCCATGAACAGGAGTGTCAAATTGTTAAGTCAGCAACAGGAGTCACTGTGTACTTACATCCCATGTGGGATCTGTCCTTAATGTGTTGTCTAATGTGCAGTGATGCTATAACTGGTACTGAAACAGTATTTTTACACTTTGTGTTTCTGTGTGGGTACAAACTGATGAGATCTTTACTAATTATATACTGAATCGATCTTCTGTATATAAAGATAATTGGAAATGAGAAAAACCCTGGTGTTAAATTGGAAATGGCATAGAAAATTAATTAATTTTTAGAAAAATATTATGTAGGATCTCTGTCTTTAATGTGCTGTACACTGTTATTTAATGCTATAACTAGTACTCCAAAAGTATTTTTTTCACTTTGTGTTGCTATGTGGGGGCAAACTGTTGAAATCTTTACCTAATATATATACTAAACTGATCTTCTGTATATAAAGAGAATTGAAAATCTTGATGTGATTGGAAGGGGAGAGGGAGCGGGAAATGGGAGAGTTGCAGGTGGGAGGGAAGTTATGGGAGGGGGGAAGCCATTGTAACCCATAAGCTGTACTTTGGAAATTTATATTCATTAAATAAAAGTTTAATAAATGAAAAAAAAATAAAATAAATATTTGAGTGCTACGCCCACAGCTGTGATACCCGCGTAGCAAGATGTTGCTGCGTTGGGGGTCTAAGGCTGCAGGGTTGAGGTTAGAGCTCTGTGGAGTGGGGCCTCAGGCGGTTCCTGTGCAGTCCGCGGTTGTAATGACCCCCGACTCACATAATGGAAGCCAAGACTGCCCTTGCTGACTCTGGGGACACTGTGTCCCTGCTCTGTTGATGATCTCATTATGCATTATCTACCTGCTGTGTTTACACTTTACTGCTTACTCTCACAATTATCAGAAACAAGAAAATCAAGAAAAAAAAGTTAACGTTTCCCATAAGATTATGGAGAAATTCAAACAATCTTTGCCTCTCTGTTTACTAAAGCTGTTTACGAGGGAGCTAGGAATGCAAGTCAAAACATATCATTAGGTTCCCATTATAGTGACAGAGAAATGTTAAGATTACTCAGGGATTATCTCCAAGTATATAAAAGGCAAGCAAAACTTTGGGCAGTAATTCCCCTAAACAATTCATAAAACAAAATTACCCATTAACCCAAAGGTCAATTCTCATTCTCAAAAAATTATCTAAAAACAATGCCCCCACTATGTTCCTCATAAAACCACTCATATGACATCATTGTTTTAACTCATTTTGTCAACCTTTGTGATAAAAGTTTAACATTTGCCTATAGCATTGTCCTTTACTATATAAACCCAAGCCTTACTATAATAAATCGCAGCAGCATACTCATAAAGTGTGTGTCTGTCTGTCATTTCCCCGCTGATTCCTGATTCTCCTAGAGCCTTCGCCCTTGTTCTCCCTCGGTCTGTGTCTCCGCGAGAGCCGGTCCACGGCATTTGAGAACAAGTTTCTTTTTCTAACTCTCATAATCCAACTTGTTGAGAACAGAGGTCCTGATGGGAAGTTAATGCACAGTGACTCCTGTTGTTAATTTAACAATTAACTCTTTGTATGATGGCAATGATCACCCAAGGCTCGAGACATGAGCTGCCTACATTATGGAAGCCTTTTGAACCCACAAACTCCTTCAGCATTCAGACAAGGCCATAATCCCAGTGGAAGTTCTCTCCTCCCTTCAGAGAAAAGTACATCCTTCTTTGATGACCATTTCTTTCCACTGTGGTCTCACCCACAGAGGTCCTTTATGTAGGATACTTTTTGCCACAGTGTCTTGGCTTTCCATGTCTAAAATGCTCTCATGGGATTTTCAGCCAGATGAGAAAAGCTGATTCTGAGTCAGAATGATAATTAAAGTGATTGTCATTCTATGAGTCATCTATATGGATGGTTCTCTTGTTGGAGCATTCACTCCTTTTTAATCCTATTATTATTTCAAACAGTCCTATTTATATGATCACTTTGACACTTAATCCTATCTGTATGATCACCTAAACACTTAATTCCATCTAGATGCATACTTTAACACTTCAAATGCTATTATTACTAGCCAGCTTAAGAGGATTTGGGGCCACATGGCAAGTTTCTAAATTTGTACCCTTAGAAGTAAGTCTGTAGGAATGTATGCAGAACTATAGTTTTATGGTTACAAACTTTACACATTTCACAATTACAAATTGAGGAGAATTCAGGATCAGCACTATGGAATAGCAGGTAAAGCCACCACCTAGCAATGCTGGCATCCCATATGGGTGCCAGTTTGAGTCCTGGCTGCTCCACTTCTGATCCAGCTCTCTGCTATGGCCTTGGAAAGCAGTAGAAACTGTACAAAGTCCTTGGGCCCCTGCACCCACATGGGAGCTCCTGGGTCCTGGCGTTTGATTGTTGCCTCTCCAGCCATTGCAGACAATTGTGGAGTGAACAAGTGCATGAAATTTCTCTCTCTCTCTCTCTCTCTCTCTCTCTGCCTCTCTTTCTCTCTTTGTGTAACTCTGAATTTCAATTGAAAAAATAAATCTTAAAAAAAAAGTTTAGTAACATGGTGATTCCTCTCACCATGCCCATCCTCCTTCCCACACTCCCAACCCCTTTCCTCCTCCCTCTCCTATTCTCATTCTTAACTAAGATCTATTTTCAATTAACTTTATACACATATAATTATCTCTATGTTGGGAAAACAGTTCAAAAAATAGTATGGAGGAAAAAAAATGATTCCTAAGCAGACAAGGCAAGGGCTGTTTAATCATTGCTTCTGAAAGTGCCAAATTCACTTCTACAGATTACATTTTTAGTGTTCTATTAGTTATCACAGGTCAAGGAGAACATATGGTATTTGATCATTTGGGAATGGCTTATTTCACTAAGTACATTGGTTTCAGTTTCATCCATTTGGTTGCAAATGAAAAGATTTCATTTTTTAACTGTTGTGTAGTATTCTGTGGTGTGCTTGTCCCATAATTTCTCCATTCATTTTTCATTTGATGAACATTTGGGTTGGTTCCATGTCTTAGTTATTGTCAACTGATCTGTAATAATTATGGGAGTACAGATAAGATTTTATTTGCTGTTTTTATTTCCTTTGGGTAAATTCCCAGTAGTGTGATGGCTGGGTCATATGGTAGGGCTTTATTCAGATTTCTGAGATATTTCCACACTGTCTTCCATCGTGGCTTTACAAGTATACATTCCCACCAACAGTGGATTAGTGTGTGTTTTTCCCCACATCCTCACCAGCATCTGTTGCTAGTTGATTTCTGTATGTAAGCCATTCTAACTGGGGTGAAGTGAAACCTCATTGTGGTTTTGATTTGCATTTCCCTGATGTCTATTGAACCTGAGAATTTTTTCATTTGTCTGTTGGCCATTCAGATTTGCTCTTTTGAAAAATGCCTGTTTAAGTACTTTGCCCATTTAATAACTGGGTAGTTTGTTTTGTTGTTTAGTTTCTTGATCTCTTTATATATTCTGGTTATTAATCTTTCATCAGTTGTATAGTATTGTATTGTGATGCCCCCAGCTTTGTTTTTGTTGTATAAATTGCTTAAGCTATTTGGGGTCTACTCTGTTTCCATATGAATTCCAGCATACATTTTTCTATATGAAAAGGATATTCTTGGTAATTTTAATGGTATCACATTGAATCTGTAAATTGCTTTCAGTAGTATGGACATTTTGATGATATTGATTCTTCCAATCTATGAACATGAAAGATTTTTTCTATTTTTTTGTATCATCTCTTTTTTAAATACTTATTTTATTTATTTGAAAGGCAGAGTTACAGAGAGATAGGTAGAGACAGAGAGAGAGGTCTTCCATCCACTGGTTCACTCCCCAGATGGCCACAATGGCCGGAGCTGTGCCGATCTGAAGCCAGGAGCCAGGATCTTCTTTTGGGTCTCCCAAGTGGGTGCAGGGGCCCAAGGACTTGGGCCATCCTCCACTGTTATCCCAGGCCATACCAGAGAGCTGGATGAGAAGAGGACCAGCCAGGACTAGAACTGGTGCCCACGTGGGATGCCGGCACTTCAGGCCAGGGCCTTAACCCACTGTGCCACAGCACCGGCCCCTGTATTTTCTTCTTTCATTAATGTTTTGTAATTTTCATTGAAGAGATCTTTGACATCCTTGGTTAGATATATCTCAAGGAATTTGATTTTTTTGTAGATATTCTGATTGATCGTAGAAGGTCTTTCTCAGCCGTGGTATTGTCTGTGTATACAAAGGCTATTGATTTTTTGTGTGTTGATTTTATATCCTGATATTTTATCAAACTCTTCTATGAGTTCCAATAGTCTCTTGATGGAATCTTTTGGATCCCCTATATATAGAATCATGTCACCTGCAAATAGGAGGGATAGTTTAGCTTCCTACTTACAAATTTATAAAACTTCCAGAAATATATTGAATAACAGTGGTGAGAGTGGGCATCTTTATTTGGTTCTGGATCTTTTTGAGAATGCTTCCATAATTTCCTCATTCAATAAGATTCTGACCATGGGATTGTCATAATTGCGCTTATTGTCTTGATTTTCTCACCATGCATGGGTGAGAAGAATGTGTATTCTGCAACTGTAGGATGAAAACTTCTGTAGATACCAGTTAGGTCCATTTGGTCTTATATACCAGTTAGGTCCATTTGGTCTTTAGTGTCAATTAACTTGGCTGACTTTTTCTGCTATTCTGTCTAGTTTATCTGTCCATTGATGAATATGCAGTGGTGAAGTTTTCCATTACTGTTGTATTGGGAATTATGCCTCCTTTTAGATCCATTAACATTTCTTTGAAAAACCCAGGTGCCTTGTAATTGGGAGTATATATGTTTATTATAGTCACATTTTCCTGTTGATCACTTAATCATTACACAGTGCACTTCTTTGTCTCTTTTAACAATTTTGGTGTTAAAGTCTATGCTGTCTGATATTAGACTGGCTACTTTATTTTATTTGTTTGTTTCCATTAGCATGGGATAAATTTTTCCAACGTTTCAATTTCAGTCTGTGGGTCTCTTTGTTGTTGAGATGTGTTTCATGTAGACAGAAAGT
The DNA here is from genome assembly GCF_033115175.1 of Lepus europaeus. Classification (NCBI taxonomy): domain Eukaryota; kingdom Metazoa; phylum Chordata; class Mammalia; order Lagomorpha; family Leporidae; genus Lepus; species Lepus europaeus. The sequence continues at coordinate 29,884,014 of NC_084849.1, forward strand.
AGATTAGTCTCATTTTTTAATCAATTCAGCCAGTCTGTGTCATGTTAAATGGAGAGTTGAGGCTATTTACATTAAAGGTTACTATTGATAAGTAATGATTTGGTCCTGCCATTTTTTGCATAAATATGACTGTTGTTTACTTTGGATTTCCTTTTTAGTTTTACAGGGAGATTTTCTGCCTCCACATTCTTTCATAGTGATGACTATGGCATTGCAGGCAGCAGCCTTACCTGCTAAGCCACACCACTGGCCCTTCTAAATACTTTCTAATGATTAGAAACATTTTTATTTTTTTGGTTTGAATTGTCTTATTCTGAGTGAGAAAGGAGATTAACCCCAATTATCAATCATGCATTTTCATCATGAATATTTCCTTTAGTGTATATATATATATATATATATATATATATATATATTTCCTTTAGTATATATATATGTGTGTGTGTGTGTATATGTGTGTATATATATGTGTGTATATATATATATTTGTCATTAATAAATATACTTTACTAAATATGTTAGTATTAAAATTTTATGTTTAGATATATGTATTTTGAAGGTGAACAATGATGCATAAAAAGAAATTGTGAAGTTTTATTGACTGTACTTGTCACACAATAATTGCTTAATGAAAGGCCTTTAAATGTGATGTTACACACTGATATGTTATTAAAACTTTACATGGACTAATAAAAAAATGAAAAGACAAAAGAATATTTACATGTATTAAGTTCCCTTTTCAGACACTATCCTGGTTGTAAGACTCTTACTATTTTCCCTGTGCTGGATGAAGATGAAGTACTTTATTTGTATGTATTCCACAGCTTTAACTAAGAAAATCTAGAACCTGAGAGGAAATCTAGTTAAGCCACACAATGTAAGAAATTTTCTTATTTGCTAGTTATGTAAAAAACAAAACTGCTTTTGCTTTTTCTGAAAATTTTCTGGCAGTTCATTTCTGTGTGATGTGACCATGAAATCAGTGGATGAAAAGAATTTTCCTTTTAATAAATGTGTTCTTTGTGCTAGACTTGGTATTTACATTTTATGTTAGCTGCTTATTTATTGGTTTTATTATTCTTCCACTATTCTTATTGCACTTTATTTTTTGTTTCAGAATATCTTCACAGTATGCTCATGAATTAAGTTAAGGTTGAAATAGAAAGTGCTTGGGCTAAGGTTCAAATCCTGGCTGCTCCACTTAGTTCCCTGCTAATGCTAATGTGCCTGGGAACGCAATGGAGGATAGCCCAAGTCCTTGGGCTACTGCACACACATGGGGGGCTTGGAAGAAATTCCAGGTTTCAGATCAGCTCAGCTCTGTCCATTGCAGTCATTTGAGGAGTAAACCAGCAGGTGGAAAACTCTCTCTCTATCATTTCTCTAGCTCTCTCCATGTGTGTGTGTATGTGTGTATGTGTTGTGTTTCTTGCTTTCTCTGTAACTCTGTCTTTCAAATAAATAAAATTTTTAAAAAAGGAAAGCACTTTGGCTGGTAACTACAATTTATATTTTTGGAAACTGGAAGCTGATATTTTATCTCAATTTTTCATTTGGATTGGACTTTCTGATTAAGCCTGCTAGAATATGTCAACCTTTAAGCATTAAAGTTGTTGCTAAAAAGCTAAATGCATTAGGAATGGCAATATTTCTCTTTGTTCCTCTTTCATGTTATATTTTGGAAGTAAATGTATATCATTTTAGCTTATGTTTTATAATTTTTTCTTTTGTATTTGATGTGATTTTCTGTTCAACGTTTTTCATATCAGTAATCTAAATTAGAACACAACAGCATTTTGTTGTTTAATCAATTTACTTTATCTTACTTAGGAGTACATTTATTTAATTTCCATTGAAAATTTCAGTTCATTCTGACATAATGAAAGTTATTTTATACCAACTCTGTACTGATGAAGGTGATTAAATGTATTAACAATAGAGCATTTTGGCTATTTCATAAGGAATATTTTAATCATAAAATCAACATGATTATTAATTTTGCTGTATTGAGAATAAGCTGTAAACAGAGGCTTGATTTAGAATAGATTATAGGGATGATTACAAACAGTGAAGGAGCAGAAAAGTAGTTTTATCACTCATGAAAATTAACTCTCCGAGAGCTACATATAGCGATTCAGATTTGATTTAGTATTTTCCATTTTCTACTACTTCTATGATTGAGATGAGTGAATTGAAAAGAAATTTCTGGCAAATACTCTTCAGTAGTTCTTCCCTAAAGGGACCCTAATCTACTTTTAGTGAAAATGTAAACTGGTACAGCCACTGTGGAAAACAGTATGGATATACCTCAGAAATATGAATATAGACCTACCACATAAATTTAATTGAAAATAGATCTTAATAACAAATAAGGATGGGAATAGTGGAGGGAGGAGGAAGAGGGGTGGGGCTGTATGTCAGAGGGTGGGTATGGTGAGAAGAATCATTATGTTCCTAAAGTTGTACTTATGAAATGCATGAAGTTTGTATTCCTTAAATAAAAGGTTTCTGTGGGAAAAAGTTCTTTCTCGCCTATTTTCCCTCTTTGTGACAACATACCAGAAGTGAAAGAAATATAGTAAGAATTATACCAAACTTTATGACAAATGCATTTGTATACTTTATCAGGCAAAAATGTCATGTTTAGTTACTGCCTACCTTGAGTCATTGGTATGCTACTGCATTTTTTGCCATATTCACTTATCATTTGTTATTTTAGATCCAACTGTAAATTAGGGATGAAAAAAAAATAAGAACCTTAATCTGCTTTCAAGAAACTTACAATCTAGTGGAGAAACAAATATATAAACACATGTAGTTCAAAGAGTATTCCTCTAAAAAGTAGACACTGTTACTACTGTGTACCAGATTGAGGAAGATCCTTAACCTAGTTTTAAGTGCTCTTATCATGAAGGAGTGTAGGATTTTCGTCACACAGTTTTTTATATCTTCTGTGATGATTACATCTTTTTTGTTCATTTTTCTATTTTGCATATTGCTGATCCTATGTATAATCATCCTTTAATTCCAAAGATATTCCACTTGGTTACATATAAAACAGCATTTTGTGTGTTACTGAATTCACTTTTTTAGCATTTTTGTTGAGGATTTTTCATCTATAAGTATAAGGGGCGTTGTCTTAGTTTTTCTTGATGCATCTGTTGATTTTAGAATGATGATAATTTATTGAATGAGTGAAAGTGTTCACCTACTTTCTGAAAAAATTTGCAAAAAATTGATGTTACATTTTAAAGTTTTCAACTCAGACTTGATATCCGTTATGGAAGTGAAAAAAAAATGAGCTACAATGAAAAAATACACTAGTATGGTTTAATTCTTTATGTAATGCTGTTTCTAGTGCTCTGTATGTGTTTGTGTGAATTTTAGTTATTGTCAAATTTAGTTACTGTCACTTTATTCTGAAATACTTTTTTATCTTTTTTTTTTTTTTTTGGACAGGCAGAGTGGATAGTGAGAGAGAGAGACAGAGAGAAAGGTTTTCCTTTTTTTGCCATTGGTTCACCCTCCAATGGCCACTGGGGCCAGTGCATCGTGCTGATCTGAAGCCAGGAGCCAGGTGCTTCTTCCTGGTCTCCCATGTGGGTGCAGGGCCCAAGCACTTGGGCCATCCTCCACTGCCTTCCCGGGCCATAGCAGAGAGCTGGCCTGGAAGAGGGGCAACCGGGATAGACTCTGGCACCCCAACCAGGACTAGAACCTGGTGTGCTGGCGCCGCAAGGCAGAGGATTAGCCTGTTAAGCCACGGCACTGGCCCTGAAATACTTTTTTAGAATATCCTGCAGGACAGGTTACTAATGACAAATTCCTTCAATTTTCTTAAATCTATGAATGTCTTAGTATCTCCAATTAGTAGAATAATTTTGCTGAATGTAGAATTTTTGGTTAGCTTTTTTATGATTGTTATGTTTATGCCATCCCACTACCTTCTGATCTCCATGGTTTGGGATGAAAAAAACCGCTATTAAGCTTGCTTGGGATCATGTTTATTTTTTAATAGAAATTTTTATTTAATAAATATAAATTTCATAGGTACAACTTTTGGATTATAGCGGTTCTTCCCCAATAACCACCCTCCCACCAACAAACCATTCCATCTCCTACTCCCTCTCCCATCCCATTCTTCATTAAGATTCATTTTTAATTAGCTTTATATACAGAAGATCAACTCTATACTGAGTAAAGATTTCAACAGTTTGTACCCACACACACACACAAAGTATAAAGTTCTGTTTGAAGAATAATTTTACTATTAATTTTCAAAGTAAAACACATTAAGGGCAGAGGTTCTACATGGGGAGCAAGTGCACAGTGACTACTGTCATTGATTTAACAATTGACACTCTTATTTATGAGGTTCTTGTCATGAGCTGCCAAGGCTATGGAAGCCTCTTGTGTTCACAAACTCCGATGTTATTTAGACAAGACCATAGTCAAAGTAGAAGTTCTCTCCTCCCTTCAGAGAAAAGTACCTCCTTCTTTGATGGCCCCTTCTTTCCACTGGGATCTCAATCACAGAAATCTTTCATTTAGGTCATTTTTTGCCATAGTGTCTTGGCTTTCCATGCCTGAAATACTCTCATGGGCTTTTTAGCCAGACAGGATCATTTATATTTGACTAGTAATTATTTGTGCTTTTAATAGTCTACTTTTCTATAACCTTTAGCAGTTTGATTATAATGTGCATAGATGTGGATCTCTTTGCCTTTATCTCACTTGAGTTTCTGTTTCTTGAGCATTTACATTTTTTTCTTCAAATTTTGGAAGTTTTTGGCCATTATTCCTTCAGATACTTTATTTCTTTCTCCCTTTTCCTTTCTGGGGGCATGAATATCTTGGTGTGCTTGATCACGTTTCACAGGTCCTTTATGCTTTCTATATTTTTCTTTACCCTTTTTCCTGTTCCTTATGTTGGGTAATTTGGAATTCCCTTTAGTTCCTATCTTTTCATTGATATTCTGGGTAGCATGGAGACATTAACATTATATTTCATTATTATTTTAAGGCTTCATATTCTTTAGTTCTTTGTAAATATTTAAAATAAGTGATTTAATCTATTTGTGTAGTGAGTCTTGACCTCCTCAGGGACAGATTATATTGTCTGTCTTTCCCATGTGCAGGGGACATACTTGCTTCTTTCTTTTATTTCTGTACATCTTTTTAATGTTTCTGTTCAAAACTGGACATTGGTTGATTCAATGAAAAAATGAGAAGTCAGATTCTTTCCCACCCTAGTTTTATGTTTTGGGTTGTTGTTGTTGTTGTTGTTGTTGTTCATTAGTTTTGCTTTGCTTTTTTATGTTTTCTTTTTTTTTTGGTTGCTCTTTGGTTAATGATTTTCCCAAACTAATTCTGTAGTCTTTGTTAATTGTGACCATTAAAGTTTCTGCTTGCTTAGCTTTGTGGTCAGCTAATAATTAGACAAAAATTCCATTAAGAATTTGGAAACAGTGAATTGAATAGCCTTTGCCTAAAGGGTTATGGCCTCACTCTCATGTATCATTTAACCTTAATCACTTCATTAGAGGTTCCAACTCTAAACACATCCAGATTTGGAATTAAGACTTCAACATTTGAGTTTTGAGGTGGACACAAAAGTACAGTGCCTAAAAACATCACATTCCCTAGATTTTCTTTTTAATTTTGTTTCCTGGCTATTGCATGTTTTCACCAAATGTTATCATTTCATATATCCTCACTATTTACATATTGCTACTTCATATTTTCAATAAATTCTCAAAGGAAAAATAAAAACTATTCTCATCAAGCTAGATTTGAGTTAGGTCAAATAAAGCCAGATCATCCTACTGGGATTGAAGCTATTTGTTGAGGTTTTTGTGCAACTGTTCCATTTCCTCTGGTTGGTGGTCAGCTGCTAATGTCATTGTAAATATGTACATCCTGGTTTTCAGTAGCTGTTAAATATTACTTATGTGAAAGTCTTGGAAATGAGTCATTTTGGATTTTGAAATTTTTGAATATTTGGATTTTATGGTATTTATAGATTTCATAATGACAAATATTGAGACAGAACTCAGCTAAACATGAAACTCATTTATACATAAACTGAAGAAAATTTCAAACAATATTTTAATGTGACTCAATTTTGACCATAGCAACTCAAAAGAGATCAGGTATGGTATTTTCCTTTTTTGATGAACATTAAGCAAATTTTGCACTTTTTAGTTTAGGCTTTTGTGTGTTTTATTTATGGAAGGTCAGTTTTATATTACCAAGTAAGAGAGGAGAGGAAGATATGAGCAGAAAAGTATATGATGTCCCAATCTCACTAGTTTAAAAAAAACTTTAGCCAGTTTTCTTGAGTAAACAGTCTCCTGGGTATTACAATAATTTAAGTAATTTCCAGATTCCTGGAGAGTGGATATCCATGATTTTTGAGAGTTTTCTTATTAATTTTATTGGAAAGAATTTTTCTGAACCTGGCTGGCTTGTCATTCCTAGTGATTCGATCTCTTCCTACATTTTTTAAAAAATCCTTTTCTATTTTATTTTTTTTATTTCATCTAAAAAAACCACTCCCTTTCTTTGTCATTTTTCAAACTTTTTTTTCTTTTCCTTTTTATTTATGTTGTGTTTGGTTTGACTAAGGGACATCCTTTAAAGACATTAGTAACATGTGGAACAAGAAGGTTAATTTTAAATTAACAAACTTATAAAGCCTTTTAAAATGTACTCTTAGTTAATAAATTCTATTTTAACAAAAATGCCAGATAGAGAGAGAGAGAGAGACTGTGATTTGACTTTTCCCTCTACTTCTGAGTTTAAGACATGTTTCTCAATAGGAAATGTAAATAATAATAATAATAAGGCATTCTAGTAGGCCAGTGACTAACATGATCACCTTATGTTGGGCATTTGATCATTTCAGTGAGCCAAGGCATTTCAGTGAATTCTTTTTTTAGTTTTTTACCTAAAAGTTAGATGTATATTGATGTATTTACTACTTATAGATTCAATGCCATTGCAACATTTAGAAAGCAATCATCTCTTCAGAATATCATCATTACTTTGAGATTTTTCCTTGGAATACTGTTAAAAAGTAATATAATAATGTTTGTTTAAGTCATTGGGATAGGCAAAGACTTCTTGGGAAAGACCCTAGAAGCATAGGTAATCAAAAGAAAAATAGACAAATTGGATTACACAAATGTAAAGGAAATACTCAGCAAAGTGAAGAGGCAACTGAGAGAATGGGTAAAAATATTTGAAAATGATGCATCTGATAAAGAATTAATATCCAGAACCTTGAAAGTGCTCAAGAAATTCAACAACAGGGGCCAGTGTTGTCTATAGCAGATAAAGCCATTGCCTGAGTACCAGGATCCATTATGGGCACTAGTTCAAGTCCTGGCTGCTACAATTCCAATCCAGCTCTCTGATAGCAGTCTGGGAAAGCAGTGGAAGATGGCCCAAGTGCTTGGGCCCTGCCCATGTGGGAGATTCAGAAGAAGCTCCTGGCTCCTGACTTTACATTGGCCTAGGTCTGGCCATTGAAGCCATTTGGAGAGTGAAACAGTGGATGGAAGACCCCCAGCCTTTGCCTCTCTGTAATTCTGCATTTCAAATAAATTAATAAATCTTAAAAAAATACAATAACAAAATAAATATAGTGCAGTTCAGAAATGGGCAAAAGACTTAAACAGGCATTTTTCTATAGGAAATACAAATGGCCAACAGGCACATGAAGAAATATTATTAAATGCAAATTTACATTGAGATATTGGACAATACCACTTTAAAAATTATTTGATATCTTCATGTCAAACTCTGCTAAAATAGACTTTATTATTAATATTACTTTAGTAATTCTAATCTACTGAAATATTAAACTCATTTAACTTGCCAAAGAGGAATAAACCACAAATTAAAAGCAGCATCAACTCTAACTAAATGATAATATTGGAAAATGTCACAGTACCATTGTTTAACTATTAGATTTTTGCATTATTTTGTTTAAGGAATGCAACTTCATGCATTTAATATATATAGATTTGGAAACATGAGGATTCTTCCCTACCCCCTTCCATATATACTCCCTCCTTTTTTTCTCCATCCTCTTCTTTTCCCAATCTTATTTTTTACAGAGATTAGGTTTTCAGATATTTTTATATACTCATAAAATTAAACCTACACTAAGTAGAGTTCATCCATTAGTATGAAAATTAAACCTACACTAAGAGAGTTCATCCATTAGTATAAAAAAAGGAAGAAAAATATTGTTCCTCAACTATCAAGGCAAATCTGTTCAAAATCAATGCATCTTAATTGTCAGTTTCACTCTATATCTATAGATTACATTTTAGGTACTCTATCAGTTACCACAGATCAGAGAGACCATATGGTAATTGTCCTTCTGTGAATGGCTTATTTCACTAACTATAACAGTATCCAGCTCCATCCATTTTCTTGCAAATGAAAGGATTTCAGTTTTTACCACTGTGTAGCATTCCATGGTGTATATATACCATAATCCCTTTACCTAGTCCTCAGTTGATGGATATCCAGGTTGATTCCCTATTTTAGCTATTGTAAATTGAGTTGAGATGAACATGGGAGAAAAGAGCACCCTTTTTTAACGATTTTATTTATTTATTTCACAGGTAGAGTTACAGACAGCGAGAGAGACAGACAGATAAAAAGGTCTTCCTTCCATTGGTTCACCCCCCCAAATAGCCATCACGGCTGGCGCTGTGCTGATCCGAAGCCAGGAGCCAGGTGCCTTCTCCCAGTCTCCCATGTGGGTGCAGGGACCCAAGTACTTGGGCTATCCTCCACTGCCCTCCCGGGCCACCACAGAGAGCTGAACTGGAAGAGAAGCAACCGGGACCAGAACCCGGCACCCATATGGGATGCCGGTGCCGCAGGCAGAGGATTGACCAAGTGAGCCACGGTGCCAGGCCCCCAAAGAGCACTCTTTCATATGGTGATTTCATTTCCTTTGGATAAATTCTCAGAAGTGAGATGGCTGGGTCATATGGTAGGTCTATATTCAACTTTCTGAAATATCTCCATATTGTCTTCCACAGTGGCTGTACCAGTTTACATTCCCACCAACAGTGATTTAAGGTACCCACCTCCCCACATCCTAGCCAGAATGTGTTGATTTCTGGTCTGTCTTCTGGATTTGGATCGGTGCAGCTCCAGGAAACTGTTGTGGCCATTTAGAGAGTGAACCAGTGAATGGAAGACTTTTCTCTCTCTCACTGTCTATAACTCTACCTCTCAAATAAATAAATAAAATCTTTAAAAAAAGACATAGTGTTATATTTTAGGTCTCTTACTGTTTTGAGTAATAATTTTAAAGACTATTTTATCAAAAATTATAAGGATGTTTTGGTAACCATTTATTTTCAATTAAAGCAGTATATTAATTAAGAATTCTTAAGGGAATAATTTAATAATGAATTCTAATACATTAAGATTTTTTTTTGACAGGCAGAGTTAGACAGTGAGAGAGAGAGACAGAGAGAAAGGTCTTCCTTCCATTGATTCACCCCTCCAATGGCCACTACAGCCTGCGTGCTGTGCTGATCTGAAGCCAGGAGCCAGGTGCTTCCTCCTGGTCTCCCATGCAGGTACAGGGCCCAAGCACTTGGGCCATCCTCCACTGCCTTCTTGGGCCACAGCAGAGAGCTGGACTGGAAGAGGAGCAACTGGGACAGAAATGGTGCCCCAACCAGGACTAGAACCTGGAGTACCAGCCCACAGGCAGAGTATTAGCCTAATGAGCTGTGGCGCCAGCCTGTAGCCGTTGAATTCTCTACAATGTAGCAGTGGGTTCGTTTCTGAGAAGAGCAGCGTGGTGGGGGCAAGAAGCGCGGAGTCAACACACAGACCCCGGGAGTCCGGTGAGAGCAGGCTTGAGGCGAGCAGCCCGCAGACTCGTTTATTACAGTTGATACAAAGCTTATATAGCCAAGACCAGCCAATCTGGTCAAGGGGCGGTCTATACCCCAACCAATCACAGCCTGTTGCCAGGCAGTTTCCAGAGCCATCCAATCACAGCCTGTCGCCAGGCAGTTTCAAAGCCATTCCTGACTAACTGACGCTCGCTTGCCAGTGGCCACCTTGGCATGGCCTTCTCATTCCACTACATTTCCCCCTTTTCATTTATTTTTGAGCAACGGGAGGCATGATTCTTGGCCATACCATTGTTGACCCCGTTTCCATGTGGTCTCCGTACGCAGCTGTGCCTGTCTTAGGTTGTCCCCCAGGGGATCTTACCCGTCATTGACTAACCAGTGCTCAAATCGAGAGACCACAGGATTGCTTGCTCAGATAGGGGTAGGAATGAGGAATAATGGTTATCAGGAGTGGCATGACCGCACACAGGCTGTGGGCCATTGGAGTGGCTGACCAGAGCTAGTGGGGTACACAATGGTAACAGATGTGACTTTGGGCCGTTTCTCAGGGTAGGATGATAGGGCAGGTGCGTCTGCTAACAAGGCGGAGTCTCGGTCTTGTTCAGCTGGTTCTGGTTGGCTGTCAGTTGCAGGCTTGATGTTTCTGGCTGGTACCCAAATGGGCTGTTCTGCATTCTCTGGAAAGACACAAGCATATCCTCGACCCTTGGTTAATAGAAGCCTTTTTACAGGCGTTGGAATCCAGGGCCTGAATTTTGCGTACACTTCGACGTTAACAGCAAACATGCTGATGCCATGGGATCTAGCGGCTGCCCTGAGATATTGGGGTGCCCGAGGAATGCCACAAATGTGGGGATCCTCACTGGGTGCGGATGGGATGACCTCGCATGAGTTATTGTGTAGAGGTCCTCTTAGTTCATCCCACGGGCATGTGGGGGGTGGCTGAATAGGCATTGCTATCTTGTTTGCTACGTTGTTTTTTTCACTGTCGGAGCTCTCTCTCCCTAAGTCCTCAACCATTGTCTGTGAGACAGGGACCTGGAGTGTCAGGCTCCTATCACTCACAGATTCACCATCTTTGATAATCTGCACAGGATTCTGAGAGGGGGGTATCTTTCCCATGTCCGAGCACTTAAGAGCGGCACGGTACGCCAACTCTAGCCAGAGGAAAGACACGTACAGCACTGCTACCGTAACAAAGCAAATTCCTAGCACCTCAACTGTGGATGGCATTTTGTAGGAGGTTTCCCTATGCTAGACAAACAGACAGTGGTGTATCAGATCGTACGTATGTCCTGTGCTTAGTGGGGGACTTCCTTGATTCGTTAGGTCAAGGCCGTATGCCCACACGGTGTCTCCGGAGCGTCACCTCTCTCGAGTGAGGGAAGATGACTTGGTTCTGAATTCTGGGATGATCAGTCCCTTATGTGAATTCGCCGGGCGAACCGAAAGTAAAAGGAGGAGCCAAGAAGCGACGTACGCTTCAGGGCGGTGTGTGCTAACCTGGGGTCACTTAGACCGAGGACAAGGACAAGGAAAGGGGCGTAGGAGGGGGTTCTGTGCTCACCCTCACAGAACCGAACAGCACACAAAACACTGAGGGGCCTACTTGCCGAAATCCAGGGGGGGACCTCGCCGAGTCCGACACGCTGTTTCTTTCTCAGTCACGTTGGCGCGCCAGATGTTGTCGTTGATTTCTCCACAATGTTGCAGTGGGTTCGTTTCTGAGAAGAGCAGCGTGGTGGGGGCAAGAGGCGCGGAGTCAACACACAGACCCCGGGAGTCCGGTGAGAGCAGGCTTGAGGCGAGCAGCCCGCAGACTCGTTTATTACAGTTGATACAAAGCTTATATAGCCAAGACCAGCCAATCTGGTCAAGGGGCGGTCTATACCCCAACCAATCACAGCCTGTTGCCAGGCAGTTTCCAGAGCCATCCAATCACAGCCTGTCGCCAGGCAGTTTCAAAGCCATTCCTGACTAAATGACGCTCGCTTGCCAGTGGCCACCTTGGCATGGCCTTCTCATTCCACTACACCAGCCCATGAAGATGTTTTAAAGTGAGAAAATAGAATTTCTTTGTGATCTCATTGAATGGTATTCACTACTGAAGATATCTAATGTTTCATCACTTTGTTTAAATTTTTTTTCAAATTGATAGCTTTTTATTTTAACTTGTTTTTAACAGATCCAATTGGTTTGTAGATACAATTCTAAGAATATATTTATATACTCATCTTTATTCCTTTTCATGGTCTTTTTTTCATTGTCCTATATTTTAGCTTTTGAGATAGCATTATGAATTTACATTATGGTAAGAAAACCTTAATACTTCAGGGAATTAGTTTAACAAGTATAAAGCAAAAAACCCTGGTTTAGTGGGAATATAGACAATGGCTATAAACAATATTTGAATGAAAGAAATTGAAAAAATTAAATGATAAAATCAATGTTTTTAATCCTTTACTAAAAGACTCAGAGAAAGTCTTTCATTATTTAATAAATGTTAGTCTGAAAATAAGGATTTAAAATGGATTAACTTGTGTGTCATTAAAGTGGAACTTCTTTCAGGTTTTGACAGTTTCACAGAAATACTTTTCAATAAATTTAAACAAAGTTTCCCCCTCATTATAAATTTTAGAAATCATAATGCATTCTACACTGTTTGTATTTAATAATACCATATATTAAAAATAATGGATATTTCCTAGAAAGCTACTTAGCAAGGTCAGGTCATGGAACTGAATCTTCACTTCCCACATGAGAAAAAGGAAGAACCGAGGACCCCACCAGCCTAAACCCCACACACAGCCCAGCTTCTCTCTAGTGACCAGCTGTGCCACACAGCTGCCCAGGGATGGCTCTGGGTCCAGAAGTCTGCAAGCAGATAAGGGGCAGGACACCGGGGGTTCTAGGTGCGAGTCCAGGCCCCACCTTGTGTACCAGAAGAGACCCAGAGAATTGCTGTGCCAGCTGTGAGATGGGCCCACGCATTCCAGAGACAACCTCTGGGAGCCCTGAATTCCGTCTTCAGGCCCACCAGCTCCGCCTCCCCCTCCTCTGTAGACACCCTACCAAACACACTCACCATTTCCCAGGGTCCTAAAAGTGTGGTGTCCCGTGCTGAAAGGTCAGTGAACAGTGGACATTGGGATACCTTCCGGAGTCTCCCAGCAGTAAAGCCCCCTCCTTGGATTCTATTTTCCCCCAGGAACTGGACTGTTATGGCCTCAAGATCCTGCGTAGTTCATAGCATTTACACCACCAGGCTGACTGGACAGCTTGTGTAGCTGTCAGCATGCATGACACAAAAGACACAAGGAATCAGCATCCTAGATAGCAGTTACATAACTTCAGGCCACTCCAGATGGGAGAAGTGACAGGGAGGGCTTCATTCAGGTTGCAAACTGCCACCTCTAGCACTGCCCTGGCCCTGCAGTGGGAGGGTCTTTCACCGCTGGATCATGCCACCTGCCCCCATGCTTTTTCCTGTGACTATCCTACCTGGAAGCTGCTGTAACCTACTTAAGGGGAATTGAAGGCTAATAGGGTTTATTGGCTTCTGGGCCTTTTTGTTTTCTTCATATTAGTGACTCATTTCTTAGTTGGGTCATTTGTGAGTTTTTTTAAGATTGATCTTAAGAATGTTAAATAATCTTTAACATCTTAAGATGTTAAATAATCATTTTTCCTTTTAATCTCTGTTGTAGGATATTTGTTTTCTAGTCTTCCTATTGTCCTTAAATATTATTTTATAATTGTTTATTTTCTGGTACTTAGTAATTTGTGGTTTTTATACATTAATCTTCCCAGTAATCTTGTTACAGTTATGTTGTATTTAAGATTTTATGAATTATCTCTATATAAGTGTCATCCTATATATATATATATATATATATATATATACTATATATATATATAGTATATGTATGACACATATAAACTATTCCTTCCAAATTGATCTTTACATCTTTTTTTTTCTGTTTTATTTACCTGACTACCCCTCCAGTATGAAGTTGAAAAAAATAGCTGTGGCATCTTGGTCTAGGCTTGCTTCCAGGGAAAAAGCTTTAAAAGATCCTGAATTATGTTTGTTTTTCTTGTAGGTCCTTTTGGTCTTGATCAGATTGAGGAAGTCACTTTTTGTTTGTTTTTACTGATAGCAAGTTTTTTAAATAGATACTGAATTATATTAAATGTTTTTCAACATTTACTCAAAATAATCTTGTGATTTTCTTTTTATATTTTTCACCTACATGTTTGGGAATCTTAACAACTCCTGTGCTTTTTACTTTCTCTTGCTTGTAATTGATCTATTATGTTTTCATACACAATTTATTGTAATAATACTTTGCTTAGGATACCCATATCTCTGTTTATAAAGGTTTGCTTTTAAAAATTATTTCAAATCCTGATCCACTTTCATCATCATTCAATGTGATACTGGTTTTCCAAGAGAAATTAAAAAAATATTCTCTGCTTATTTCTCCTTTACATAGGTCTGAGAAACATAAGTGTTCTTTCTTCCTTAGATGTTTTGAGTATGCCTATAAGGATGGACTTGAAATTTTCCTTGTTTGGTTTGTTGGGGTTTTCAAAATGTGATTCAACCTACTTAATTTATATAGGAATTTTTCTATTTTATATTATAATGTGTTTTAGGAATGTGATTTTTAAAATATGGTGGGCTTTGATCTCTCTAGTCAAAATTTTGCTCCAAAGAATTTCGCACATTTCTCTTAGTATCATGATAAAGCATACAAAAGAATGATCCTGTTTTAATTCCTGAAAGTGGTTATTTGAGTGACTTTTCCCTCCATTTCCTTTATTGCTTTTATTAATGTTTTATTAATTTTTTAACATTTTTTGACAGAGTAAGACAGTCAGAGAGAGATAGAGAGAAAGGTGTTCCTTCTGTTGGTTCACCTCCAAAATGGCTGCTACAGCCGGTGCACTGTGCTGATCTGAAGCCAGAAGCCAGGTGCTTCTTCCTGGTCTCCCATGCGGGTGCAGGGCCCAAGGACTTGGGCCATCCTCCACTGCCTTCCCGGGCCACAGCAGAGAGCTGGACTGGAAGAGGAGCAACCGGGACAGAAATGGTGCCCCAACCAGGACTAGAACCTGGAGTGCCAGCACTGCAGGTGGAGGATTAGCCTAGTGAGCCGTGGCTCCAGCCTAACATTGTTTTTTTAAATCATTGTATCTTTTTTATTTGCTTGTAGTAATTTTTAAAGCTTTTCATAAGGTTTGCGGTTATCTTCCTTTAATTAAATATTCTCTCAGTTTTTCTTTATAATCGTTAACAAGCTGTAATGATTGCTTTTCATTGTTTCATTCTAACATAATCATTGAAGGCTGTAAATTATCTCTGGGCACTGATTTACTACATCCTCTTCATTCTCTGTCTGTTTCCAAGCCCTGTGTTTCTCCCAGTGTCTCCAATCCCATGTACCTACAGCAATTGCAGTCTACAGGTGTCTTCACTTCTGTACTTTAAACCCATATGTTCTGGTTGGTATTGTAGTGTTTAATTATTGGAGGCCCATCATTTATGCTTACCAGACCAGGTAATCACAGCTCATTAACTGCCCTTTCCATGGCTGCAGTAAAATTTCCCAGATATCCTAAGGTAGACATTTCCTTACATACTGCTGACTGCAAGTGATTTGTTCACTTCTACATTAATTTTTCAAAACAAAAAGACTGCTGTGATTGTTGATTTTTTTCTTTATGGTGAAGCCTGTTAATGCTGACATGTGTTGATGTGAATACAATTCATATACCTGATCTTTCTATCAATTCTTTCAACATTCTGGTGTGACCTGAATGGGAAAACTCTGTCATCATAGAATATATTTGAGGAAGGTGGTTCAGATAATATCTCTTAAAGTAAAAAGTTTTTTCATTTCCAATTCTCTTTATATACAGAAGATCAATTCAGTATATAATTAGTAAAGACCTCATCAGTTTGTACCCACACAGAAACACAAAGTATAAAAATACTGTTTCAGTACTAGTTATAGCATCACTGCACATTAGACAACACATTAAGGACAGATCCCACATGGGGTGTAAGTACACAGTGACTCCTGTTGCTGACTTAACAATTTGACACCCTTTTCATGGCGTCAGTAATCTCCCTAGGCTCTAGTCATGAGTTGCCAGGGCTATGGAAGCCTTTAGAGTTCGCTGACTTTGATCTTATTCCGATAGGGTCATAGTCAAAGTGGAAGTTCTCTCCTCCCTTCAGAGAAAGGTACCTCCTTCTTTGGTGGCCCCGTTCTTTCCACTGGGATCTCACTCACAGAGATCTTTCATTTAGGTCTTTTTTTTCCCATGGTATCTTGGCTTTCCATGCCTACTATACTCTCATGGGCTCTTCAGCCAGATCCGAATGCCTTGAGGGCTGATTCAGAGGCCAGAGTGTTGTTTAGGACATCTGCCATTCTATGAGTCTGCTGTGTCTCCCGCTTCCCATGTTGGATCCTTCTCTCCCTTTTTGATTCTATCAGTTAGTATTAGTAAACAACCTGGTGTTAAATTGGAAATGGCATAGAAAATTAATTAATTTTAAAAAATATTATGTAGGATCTCTGTCTTTAATGCGCTGTACATTGTTATTTAATGCTATAATTAGTACTCCAATGGTAGTTTTTTCACTTTATGTTGCTATATGGGGCAAACTGTTGAAATCTTTACCTAATATATACTAAACTGATCTTCTGTATATAAAGAGAATTGAAAATGAATCTTTATGTGAATGGAAGGGGAGAGGGAGCGGGAAAGGGGAGGGTTGTGGGTGGGAGGGAAGTTATGGGAGGGGGGAAGCCATTGTAACCCATAAGCTGTACTTTGGAAATTTATATTCATTAAATAAAAGTTTAATAAATGAAAAAAGTAAAAAGTTTACATTTTTAAATGAACTTGAGAAAAAATAGAATGCTGTAACTCAATAGATTCTTGCACAAGGGAAAAGGGTTTTTTTAGCTAAAATAACTTGAAAGGCTTCACTAATGCATAATACTTAAGCTTAAAGCATAAATAATGGGGTGTAATTTTCAATAAAGAAGCGAGGAAGTGAATATTCAAACTGCGGAAGCAAACCACATATTTAATTTTATTAATGAAGGAGAAGACAATGTGTGTGTGTACTCAAAGCACAGAAGTTCGACCATAGCAGCCAGCTGGTGAGTGAATCAATGGAAAGAAGGCTTCTCTTTCTCTCTTTCAAAAAAAAAGTTGATACTTTTTACTTGTCGAACATTATGGTTAGTGGTGCATTAAGCCTGTGGTTATAAAGTGCACTGAAATTACATTTTTGGAAAAATGTTAAAAATAAAGGAAACAAAGGGGGGGGCATTGAGGGAAGGAAAAAAGGAGAGTTGGAAGTATGCTTATGTTCTTAGAATTGTACATGAAATACAAGCAATCTGTTCTATTTATATTACTAAAAAATTAAACAAATGCAGTTTTAAAAGTTGATTTACTTGGAAGAGGATGAAAAAAAGGAAACATGGTAACTATAGTTAACAGTGAATTCTATTATAAAAATTGTTGAGAAAATGGATTTAAGGAGTTCTAACTTAAAATATATGGAAGGTGAAATGTATGTTAATAAATTTCCTTTACCCACTGCAAAATGCATACATTTTTCAAAATAATATATACAGTGACACTCTAAAATTCTTCTAAAATAAAACAAATAATATTTTGGTTCAAAAAACTTGAAATCCATATGTAGATTTCATAATACGTCTTTTCAATGATCTTTTAAAGACACCATTATTTGCGCGGATATTACATTTACTTGAACGAAAATAACGTTACTTTTGAATTCATTCTTTGCAAGTTTTTTGAAATATACAACATACAAAACAAATGAATACACAATGTTTGTATTTTAATTTTTTTCTTTTTTTCTTTCTTTTTATTTGACAGGCAGAGTGGACAGTGAGAGAGAGAGAGAGAGAAAGGTCTTCCTTTGCCGTTGGTTCACCTTCCAATGGCCACTACGGCGAGCGCTGCGGCCAGTGCACTGTGCTGATCTGATGGCAGGAGCCAAGTGCTTATCCTGGTCTCCCATGGGGTGCAGGGCCCAAGTAATTGAGCCATCCTGTACTGCACTCCCTGGCCACAGCAGAGAGCTGGCCTGAAAGAGGGGCAACCGGGACAGAATCTGATGCCCCGACCTGGGCTAGAACCAAGTGTGCCGGCGCCGCAAGGCAGAGGATTAGCCTATTGAGCCGCGGCGCCGGCCTGTATTTTAATTTTTAAGTAAAATGCTTTTGTCAAATGAATAAATAAATAATAAAATCAGAAGTATTCGTAGATTTTAACTCTGCAGATCTTTCTTTCTTTTTTTTTTTTTGGTCTGTGTTTTTTTTTTTAATCTAGCATTTTAAGATTTTTTTCATTTATTAAACTTTTATTTAATGAATATAAATTTCCAAAGTACAGCTTATGGGTTACAATGGCTTCCCCCCTCCCATAACTTCCCTCCCAACTGCAACCCTCCCCTTCCCTGCTCCCTCTCCCCTTCCAATCACATCATGATTCATTTTCAATTCTCTTTATATACAGAAGATCAGTTTAGTACATATATTAGGTAAAGATTTCAACAGTTTGCCCCCATATAGCAAAACAAAGTGAAAAAAATACTGTTGGAGTACAAGTTATAGCATTAAATAACAGTGTACAGCTCATTAAAGACAGAGATCCTACATGATATTTTTTAAAATTAATTAATTTTCTATGCCATTTCCAATTTAACACCAGGTTTTTCCTTTTTTCATTTCCAATTCTCTTTATATACAGAAGATCGATTCAGTATATAATTAATAAAGATCACATCAGTTTGTACCCATGCAGAAACACAAAGTGTAAAAATACTGTTTCAGTACTAGTTATAGCATCACTGCACATTAGACAACACATTAGGGACAGATCCCACATGGGATGTAAGTACACAGTGACTCCTGTTGCTGACTTAACAATTTGACACTCCTGTTCATGGCGTCAGTAATTTCCCTAGGCTCTAGTAATGAGTTGCCAGGGCTATGGAAGCCTTTAGAGTTCGCTGACTTTGATCTTATTCCGATAGGGTCATAGTCAAAGTGGAAGTTCTCTCCACCCTTCAGAGAAAGATACCTCCTTCTTTGATGGCCCCATTCTTCCCACTGGGATCTCACTCACAGAGATCTTTCATTTAGGTCTTCTTCTTTTTTTTCTTTTCCATGGTATCTTGGCTTTCCATGCCTGCTATACTCTCATGGGCTCTTCAGCCAGATCTGAATGCCTTAAGGGCTGATTCTGAGGCCAGAGTGTTGTTTAGGACACCTGCCATTCCAAGAGTCTGCTGTGTCTCCCGCTTCCCATGTTGGATCCTTCTCTCCCTTTTTGATTCTATCAGTTAGTATTAGCAGACACTTGTCTTGTTTGTGTGATCCCTTTGACTCTTAGACCTATCAGAGCCATCAATTGTGAGCTGAAATTGATCACTTGGACTAGTGAGATGGCATTGGTACATGCCACCTTGATGGGATTGTATTGGAATCCCCTGGCACATTTCTAACTCCACCATTTGGGGCACGTCCAATTGAGCATGTCCCAAATTGTACATCTCCTCCCTCTCTTTTTCCACTCTTAGATTTAACAGGGATCACCTTTCAGTTAAAATTTAAACACCTAAGAGTAATTGTGTGTTAATTACAGAGTTCAACCAATAGTACTAGAACAACAACAAAAAAAACAACAACAAATACTAAAAAGGATAAAGTATTACATTGTACATCTAGAGTCAGGACAGGAGCTGATCAATTCATTGTTTCTTATAGTGTCCATTTCACTTCAACAGGTTTTCCCTTTGGTGCTCAGTTGTCACTGATCAGGGAAAACAAATGATATTTGTCTCTTTGGGACTGGCTTAATTCACTCAGCATGATGTTTTCCAGATTCCTCCATCTTGTTGCAAATGACCGGGTTTCGTTGTTTCTTACTGCTGTATAGTATTCTATGGAGTACATGTCCCATAATTTCTTTATCCAGTCTACTGTTGATGGGCATTTGGGTTGGTTCCAGGTCTTAGCTATTGTGAATTGAGCTGCAATAAACATTAATGTGCAGATGGGTTTTTTATTTGCCAAATTAAGTTCCTTTGGGTAAATTCCAAGGAGTGGGATGGTTGGGTTGTGTGGTAGAGTTATATTCAGGTTTCTGAGGAATCTCCAGACAGACTTCCATAGTGGCTTAACCAGTTTGCATTCCCACCAACAGTGGGTTAGTGTCCCTTTTCCCCCACATCCTCAACAGCATCGATTGTTGGTAGATTTCTGAATGTGAGCCATTCTCACCGGGGTGAGGTGAAACCTCATTGTGGTTTTGATTTGCATTTCCCTGAGTGCTAGTGATCTTGAACATTTTTTCATGTGTCTGTTGGCCATTTGGATTTCCTCTTTCGAAAAATGTCTATTGAGGTCCTTGGCCCATCTCTTCTGTGGGTTGTTTGTTTTGTTGTTGTGGATTTTCTTGATTTTTTTGTAGATTCTGGTTATCAACCCTTTATCTGTAGTATAGTTTGCAAATATTTTTTCCCATTCCGTCGGTTGCCTCTTCACTTTCCTGACTGTTTCTTTTGAAGTACAGAAACTTCTCAATTTGATGCAATTCCAAATGTTAATTTTGGTTTTGACTGCCTGTGCTGCTGGAGTATTTTCTTTTTTTTAAACTTTTATTTAATGAATATAAATTTCCAAAGTATAGCTTATGGGTTACAATGGCTTCCCCCCTCCCATAACTTCCCTCCCGCCCGCAACGCTCCCCTTTCCCGCTCCCTTTCCCCTTCCATTCATGTAAAGATTCATTTTCAATTCTCTTTGTATACAGAAGATCAGTTTAGTATATATTAGGTAAAGATTTCAACATTTTGCCCATATAGCAACATAAAGTGAAAAAACTACCATTGGATTACTAATTATAGCATTAAATAGCAATGTACAGCACATTAAAGACAGAGATCCTACATAATTTTTTTCAAATTAATTAATTTTCTATGCCATTTCCATTTTAACACCATGTTGTTTTTTTTTCATTTCCAATTCTCCTTATATACAGAAGATCACTTCAATATATAATTAGTAAAGACCTCATCAGTTTGTGCCCACACAGAAATGCAAAGTATAAAAATACTGTTTCAGTACTAGTTATAGCATCACTTGGCTTTAGACGACACATTAGGGACAGATCGCACATGGGGTGTAAGTACACAGTGACTCCTGTTGCTGACTTAACAATTTGACACTCCTGTTCATGGCGTCAGTAATCTCCCTAGGCTCTAGTCATGAGTTGCCAGGGCTATGGAAGCCTTTAGAGTTCGCTGACTTTGATCTTATTCCGATAGGGTCATAGTCAAAGTGGAAGTTCTCTCCTCCCTTCAGAGAAGGGTACCTCCTTCTTTGATGGCCCCGTTCTTTCCACTGGGATCTCACTCACAGAGATCATTCATTTAGGTCTTTTTTTTTCCATGATATCTTGGCTATCCATGCCTGCTATACTCTCATGGGCTCTTCAGCCAGATCTGAATGCCTTGAGGGCTGATTCTGAGGCCAGAGTGTTGTTTAGGACATCTGCCATCCTATGAGTCTGCTGTGTATCCCACTTCCCATGTTGGATCTTTCTCTCCCTTTTTGATTCTATCAGTTAGTATTAGCAGATACTTGTCTTGTTTGTGTGATCTCTTTGACTCTTAGACCTATCAGAGCTATCAATTGTGAGCTGAAATTGATCACTTGGACTAGTGAGATGGCATTGGTACATGCCATCTTGATGGGATTGTGTTGGAATCCCCTGGCACATTTCTAACTCCACCATTTGCGGCCAGTCCGATTGAGCATGTTCCAAATTGTTCATCTCCTCCCTCTCTTTTTCCACTCTTAGATTTAACAGGGATCACTTTTCAGTTAAAAATTAAACACCTAAGTATAATTGTGTGTTAATTACTGAGTTCAACCAATAGTACTAGAACAACAACAACAACAACAAATACTAAAAAGGATAAAGTATTACATTGTACATCTAGAGTCAGGACAGGAGCTGATCAGTTCATTGTTGTTTATAGTGTCCATTTCACTTAACAGGTTTCCCCTTTGGCGCTCAGTTGTCACCGATCAGGGAAAACAAATGATATTTGTCTCTTTGGGACTGGCTTAATTCACTCAGCATGATGTTTTCCAGATTCCTCCATCTTGTTGCAAATGACCGGGTTTCGTTGTTTCTTACTGCTGTATAGTATTCTATGGAGTACATGTCCCATAATTTCTTTATCCAATCTACTGTTGATGGGCATTTGGGTTGGTTCCAGGTCTTAGCTATTGTGAATTGAGCTGCAATAAACATTAATGTGCAGATGGGTTTTTTATTTGCCAAATTAAGTTCCTTTGGGTAAATTCCAAGGAGTGGGATGGCTGGGTTGTATGGTAGGGTTATGTTCAGGTTTCTGAGGAATCTCCAGACAGACTTCCATAGTGGCTTAACCAGTTTGCATTCCCACCAACAGTGAGTTAGTGTCCCTTTTTCCCCACATCCTCTCCAGCATCTGTTGTTGGTAGATTTCTGAATGTGAGCCATTCTAACCGGGGTGAGATGGAACCTCATTGTGGTTTTGATTTGCATTTCTCTGATTGCTAGTGATCTTGAACATTTTTTCATGTGTCTGTTGGCCATTTGGATTTCCTCTTTCGAAAAATGTCTATTGAGTTCCTTGGCCCATCTCTTAAGTGGGTTGTTTGTTTTGTTGTTGTGGATTTTCTTGATTTCTTTGTAGATTCTAGTTATCAATCCTTTATCTGTAGTATAGTTTGCGAATATTTTTTCCCATTCTGTTGGTTGCCTCTTCACTTTCCTGACTGTTTCTTTTGAAGTACAGAAACTTCTCAATTTGATACAATCCCAAATGTTGATTTTGGTTTTGACTGCCTGTGCTGTTGGAGTATTTTCCAGGAAGTCTTTGCCTGTGCCTATATCTTGCAGGGTTTCTCCAATGCTCTCTAATAATTTGATGGTTTCGGGTCGTAGATTTAAGTCTTTAATCCATGTTGAGTGAATTTTTGTGTAAGGTGATAGGTATGGGTCTTGCTTCAAGCTTCTGCATGTGGAAATCCAATTTTCCCAGCACCATTTATTGAATAGACTGTCCTTATTCCAGGGATTAGATTTGGATCTTTGGTCAAATATAAGTTGGCTGTAGATGTTTGGATTGATTTCTGGTGTTTCTATTCTGTTCCATTGGTCTATCCATCTGTTTCTGTACCAGTACCATGCTGTTTTGATAACAACTGTCCTGTAGTATGTCCTAAAATCAGGTATTGTGATGCCTCCGGCTTTGTTTTTGTTGTACAGGATTGCTCTGGCTATTCGAGGTCTTCTGTGTCTCCATATCAATTTCAGCATCATTTTTTCCAGATCTGAGAAGAAGGTCTTCGGGATCTTGATTGGTATTGCATTGAATGTATAAATTGCTTTTGGGAGAATAGACATTTTCATGATATTGATTCTTCCAATCCATGAGCATGGAAGATTTCTCCATTCTTTGGTATTCTCTTCTATTTCTTTCTGTAAGGTTTTGTAGTTTTCATCGTAGAGATCTTTAACATCTTTGGTTAAGTTTATTCCAAGGTATTTGAATGTTTTTGTAGCTATTGTGAATGGGATTGATTTTAGAAGTTCTTCCTCAGCCGTGTCATTGCCTGTGTATACAAAGGCTGTTGATTTTTGTGCATTGATTTTATATCCTGCTACTTTGCCAAACTCTTCGATGAGTTCCAGCAGTCTCTTAGTAGAGTTCTTTGGGTCCCCTAAATAAAGAATCATATCATCTGCAAAGAGGGATAGTTTGAGTTCGTCCTTCCCGATTTGTATCCCTTTAATTTCTTTTTCTTGCCTAATAGCTCTGGCCAAAACTTCCAGAACTATATTGAATAGCAGTGGTGAGAGTGGGCATCCCTGTCTGGTACCAGATCTCAGTGGAAATGCTTCCAACTTTTCCCCATTCAATAGGATGTTGGCCGTGGGTTTTTCATATATTGCTTTGATTGTATTAAGGAATGTTCCTTCCATACCCAGTTTGCTTAGAGTTTTCATCATGAAAGGGTGTTGTATTTTATCAAATGCTTTCTCTGCGTCTATTGAGAGAATCATATGGTTTTTCTTCTGCAGTCTGTTAATGTAGTGTATTACGTTGATTGTTTTGCGAATGTTGAACCATCCCTGCATACCGGGGATGAATCCCACTTGGTCTGGGTGGATGATCTTTCTGATGTGTTGTTGCATTCTATTGGCCAGAATTTTATTGAGGATTTTTGCATCTATGTTCATCAGGGATATTGGTCTGTAATTCTCTTTCAATGTTGCGTCTCTTTCTGGCTTAGGAATTAAGGTGATGCTGGCTTCATAGAAAGAATTTGGGAGGATTCCCTCTTTTTCGATTGCTCTGAATAGTTTGAGAAGAATTGGAGTTAGTTCTTCTCTAAATGTCTGGTAGAACTCAGCAGTGAATCCATCTGGCCCTGGGCTTTTCTTTGTTGGGAGGGCCTTTATTACTGTTTCAATTTCTGTGTCAGTTATGGGTCTGTTTAGGTTTTCTATGTCTTCCTGGCTCAATTTAGGGAGGTTGTATGTGTCCAAGAATCTGTCCATTTCTGATAGATTTCCCTGTTTGCTGCCATACAAGTCCTTGTAGTAATTTCTGATGATTCTTTTTATTTCTGTGGTGTCTGTTGTTACGTTTCCCATTTCATCTCTGATCCTATTGATTTGGGTCTTTTCTTTTTTTAGTTAGTTGGGCCAATGGGGTGTCAATTTTGTTTATTTTTTCAAAAAACCAGCTCCTCGTTTGGCTGATTTTTTGTAATGTTTTTTTGGGTTCAATCCTGTTGATTTCTTCTTTGATTTTAATTATTTCTCTTCTCCTACTGGGTTTGGGTTTGGTTTGCTGCAGATTTTCTAGATCCTTCAGATGACTTGAAAGCTCATCTATTTGGTGCCTTTCCAATTTCTTGATGTAGGCACCTATTGATATAAACTTTCCTCTTAACACTGCTTTTGCTGTATCCCATAGGTTTTGGTATGTTGTGCTGTTATCCTCATTTACTTCCAGAAAATTTTTGATTTCTCTTTTAACTTCTTCTATGACCCATTGTTCATTCAGGAGCATGTTGTTCAATCTCCATGTGTTTGCACGTGCTCTAGGGATTCCTGAGTTGCCAATTTCCAATTTCATTCCTTTGTGTTCTGAGAAGCTGCATGGTATGATTCTAATTCTTTTGAATTTGCTGAGACTTGCTTTATGGCCTAATATGTGGTCAATCCTAGAGAGGGTTCCATGTACTGCTGAGAAGAATGTAAAGTCCTTAGATGTATGATGAAATGTTCTGTAGATATCTGTTAGATCCATTTGGGCTATAGTGTCATTTAAATCTACTGTCTCCTTGTTGATCTTCTGTCCTGTTGATCTGTCTATCTCTGAGAGTGGAGTATTGAAGTCCCCTAGTACTATTGTATTGGTGTCTAAGTCTCCCTTTAAGTCCCTTAACAAGTCTTTTAAATAAGCTGGTGCCCTGTAATTAGGTGCATATACGTTGATAATCGTTATATCTTCCTGTTGAATGGATCCCTTAATCATTAAATAGTGCCCCTCTTTGTCTCTCCTAACAGTTTTTGTGGTAAAGTTTATGTTGTCCGATATTAAGATAGCTACGCCCGCTCTCTTTTCATTTCTGTTGGCGTGGTATATCTTTTTCCAGCCTTTCACTCTCAGTTTGTATGGATCATTGTTGGATAGATGGGTTTCTTGTAAGCAGCAAAAGGATGGGTTTTGTTCCTTAACCCAATCAGCCAAGCGGTGTCTTTTAACTGGACAGTTCAAGCCATTAACATTCAATGTGACTATTGAGAAGGAGTAACTTTGCCCTGCCATTAGCCAAAGATACTTTCTAATATATGGTTTGAGATTCCTGTGATCTTTTGCTGTGAGGTTTCCTACCTTTACCTTCTTTCATATTGGTGACCGTGTTTCTGTGTTTCTGTAGGTAACACATCTTTAAGCATCTTTTGCAGGGCTGGACGAGTGGCAACAAATTCTTTCAATGTCTGTTTGCTGTGAAAGGTCTTTATTTCACCTTCATTCATAAATGAGAGCTTTGCAGGATATAATATTCTGGGCTGGCAGTTTTTCTCTCTTAGCACCTGGGCTATGTCTCGCCATTCTCTCCTAGCTTGTAGGGTTTCTGAAGAGAAGTCAGCTGTGAGTCTAATTGGAGATCCTCTGAGAGTAATCTGGCGTTTCTCTCTTGCACATTTTAGAATATTTTCTTTATGTTTCACTGTGGTGAGTTT